>NC_042493.1:15876239-15880933 GCF_005508785.2 Acyrthosiphon pisum
CAGTAAATAATTAATTATTTAACGAAAAGTAACATTAATATTTTATGAGTGTTTGAATTTAAAACTTTTACGATAATGGATTTTTGTAGGTAAATGAACGAATTTTTATAAATACATTTTTGATATTTTTTAGTAATTCCAAAACGAATGAATCTAGATGCTTGACATTTTTACCAAATGTTAAAATAATCATTTACCATACATGGTAATATTTTCAAACAATTTTGACTCTTTTTGAACTATTTATACCGATGAGAAATTTTTTTAATGTTGTAAATTATTTTTCAGTCAGAACCTCATAAAAGTTTTTCTTTTTAAACCTAAGATCAAAAATTTTAATATAAAATTTTACATAAATTTTCGTACTTTTAACAATCAAAAAAAGTGTATTAAAATAGAACTTTATTTTTTTATGAAATTTTGAATTTATAATTTTTACGATATTTGATACTCAGAGGTAAATTATTAATCAATTTTTTATATTTTGTTGTATTTTCAAAACGAATAACCGTATAGACTCATTAAATGTTTACCATATATTTTTATCAGCTTTTTCCATACATAGTAAAATTTTCAAACTATTTAGACGCTTTTTGAGCTATTTAAAGCCATGATAATTTTTTCAAATTTTGTAAACTATTTTTCAGTTAGAAATTGATAAAAGTTTTTCTTTTCATTTAGCTAAGTTAAGACATTTTAATAAAAGATTCCCAACAACATTTTCTACTTATAACAAAATAATTAAGTTTAGCGTTAAGTAACAATATTTTTTTATGTGCGTTTGACTATATAATTTTTATGATATTGTATATTTCGTAATAATTTATCGAATTCAACAAGACCTTAAAGCACTAAGCAGTCACCAGCTTACCCACCTACCATCTTAAGAAGTTATGTGGTACTTACCCCAGTAGCCATACGTGTTCGACGCCACTTGTTAAGCCTAGGCTAACGCACAGTCTTCGCTCAGAATCGTTTTTTGTATCCAATGATTTATCATTGGATTCTAATATAACACATCCATTACAATGACATACTCGACAACTACTGTACAGCAGAGCGGTACCCACTTGTCCACCTTTTATTTATTTTTTTTGTGTCTGTGTATACTATTAGTAGTCGAAATAATGCTTAGATTTTCGACTTCAGTATCTTTATACAAGACTCCTGATATATTGTTACAATAGCAGTTGAACTAGATTAAAAATACATAGGAACAATTTTTTTTTTATAATCATTTAAAGTTCGAATTTTGACAAAATTTAATAATTATTGTTTTGTAGTTAAAAATTTATAAATGTTCAACTTTTATATCTAAGGATTGAAAATTTAAAACAAGGTTCCACTTAAATAGGTTATATTATATAAATTACTTTATTCACATAAAAATCATCAAATATACTTAGAAATATAATAGGCTGACTGATCGTCTACGCTGAGAATTGTTTTTCTTATACAATGATATTATATCATCAAATTCAAATTTAACACCATCCATAACAGTGACCGACTTGTAACCTATACTGTGCAGTGTACAGCATAACGACACCCACTTGCCCACATATTTTATTTGTGGAACTATATACATATATTACAGATACCTATATAATATATTTATATGTTGGTACAAATGATTTGTATTTTTCTTTGGCGCGTCAGTTATATACTGATTATATACCGTTTACTACGATACTATACCGATTCCGCGCTTATCCCGGCATGCCGACAGCTGGTTCGCCACCGGTCGAAACCGACTTGAAATGCTCGAAACAGTAATCTACTCTTATGTGCCGGTATTATATTTGACCTTACGTACCAGGACCCCATGCTCTTCCGACTCCGCGCAAAATAGTAAATTAAATAAAACTATGAAAAGAATTAGTCACAAATACCCACCATCATATCAATATAATATTATTATTTACATTCAATATAAAATATTATAAAATAAAATAAAAAATACTACCGATGGGAAGCTAAATGTAAATATATCTTAGAAAAAAATGAAGGATATACAACTATTAAAACTTAGGTACTCTTAGACTATGGCAAGAAATCAAAATGCTAATTTATATATAACGCCAATATTATAAAATTATTTTAAATAATATGCACGGATAACAAAAGTATATAGACGCTGAAGTACTTTTTCATTATATAAAACATTATATTTTAATTATTAAATCCTTTTTAATTTTTATAGTCATTTTTTTATACTATTTTATAATTCTTTAATTTGTTAATATCCGTCGTGTTATTTAAGCAAGTAATTAAATATTTTATTATGTAACTTTAATATAATCTTCATTGTAGTTTTAATGCATATTAATAATGCAATTTTGACATATTTCTAACGCAGTTAAATCCTGTCTTTAGTAAAAGCTAATAACCCACGAATCTTTCCCATGTGGAATATAAGTTACTTAGATATTCCAATTTGCAACATTTTGAATATAATTGGTTATGACTTCAGACTTATTTATTACATATACTTTAACTATTATATTTACCTATAAACTATAATAGTACAAAGTAGTTTTAAGAATTATATAGTACGAAATATTTACGAAAAACCTTGTACCTATTATATTATATGATATTAGAATATCCCTTAGATAAAAAAAATTGAACATATTACAAATTTAACTACAGAATAGATTGCAAACGTTAGTGGTTCGGACGAAATTTGTTAAAATTTTTATTTCGAATACTTGTAAAAAAATCGTGCCAATATATTTTATTAATTTTTATAAAATTTAGATACCTATAATAAGAAAATTTAAGAAAATTTTTAGGTATAAAGTTTTTGACCGAGAAAATATTGTTGTATCGATAGTTATTAATAAAAAGTAAATAAATTCAAACATTTTAATAATATTAAAAGCTCAAAAATATTTTGAAAATTGTTTACTTTGAACTAGAAATGCTATACAGTAGTACAGTATATAGTTATAATAGTACAGTATACGGTTATTATGCCATTTGTCGTTTTTATCTATAACAAAATAAGAAAATCGATTGTGTCGAAAACTGCTTTTATGAACATAATTATAATAATAATTATGTTTGTTGTACCTATAATTATTATTATATTAGATTAAAAAATAAACATTTTAAAATTATAAATAATGTGTTCTCGTGTGGCCACAGCAGCTATTGATGCATTTTTTCAACAATAATAATATAATCAATAAATAATTTCATCCGTCCCACGCTCACAATTATTTTTGATTATTGGTTGATGAATCGAAAAACAAAATAGGTACATTGTTCTTTATTTATAATTGAATTGTTGAGCTGTTATGTACTATATACAAATGTCTAATACAAGTTGTAAACTGTGTAATTTATATGCCAGACAATTCTTGTCTGTTTTGACCAGCGCTTTCTATAAATTATTTTTCAATATTATAAAACATTAAAATGTAAAACCAATGTCATATTAATATGAAATTCAATGCACTATTCATTTTCTCATCTCCCAGACCCACGCGCTATACACTTTTGTTTAGTAGTGTTGTTAGATTATTTATCATTAGAATGATTGGCCAATTATCAAACTTGACGTTAAGATCATTATTCTTGTGCAGGCTTTTTTACAATATTTCGATTTTAAAGCAATTTAAAAAGGGTTAAAGCCAACGTTAAAACTTTACTTAAAGCTTGATAATTAGTAAATTCACTCTAAAACGTTGATCAAAATAAATCTTATATAATAATTAAACAATTAAAATATTATATACTATAGAATTATAATAGGTAATAGCTGGTACCTATACTCAATAAAAAAGTACTTAATCCAACAAATATTTCATATAACTGTTAATAATTATTACATTTGAAGCGAATTCAATTTATAAAATCAATCAGAATTTTTATTTCTTTTATATTTTAAACCATTTTAAGCATTCAAAATCTCACAGTTAAATAAATAAAGGTATGACAAAAACGGGAGATATTGCTGAAAATTATTATAAATTATCAAATTATGTAATATGAAATTTACGTTATAATGATTATATTCCTTTGAAATATTAAAAACCTGAAAAAGATTTTCGTGATACCTTAGGGTAGGCCTTTGTCCATAATCCATATTAAATTCGCACCTAAAATATACACAACCTGAGGTAAAATTTATAACTGCACGTCTGTACATCGGTATCCATGATAATTTGCGAATAGCTAAAAAAACTGCGAGCTTTCTATAGTAGATATTATGTACCTAGTCATTTATAAACTATAATACATTTTGAAATTATTATAATATATAAAATAATATAGTTATATACTCGGGTAAAAATTATACAAATCAAGAGACATGACGACAGTCTTTAATGACAGAAAAGAATTGCCATTTTAGATAGTTTTGGGTTATTAATATTCCTTTCCGAGAGTCAACCCTACTATTATAGGAGCAGCAAATAGTTATTATACTTTTATTATAGTGTATATAGTTTTCATACAATGCTTATATAGTAATATATAGTAAATAATATATTATACTCGTATACTATGTGTCAACATGTATAAAAATGAATAGGTAGGAAGCTATTAAATTATATGTGGATGGCACACACATTATATTACAATTTAAAATACAGATATAATATTATGTTTTATAAAAAACATTTTCACGTTTTTATTTTTTTAAATCCCTACGTGTATTCACAAATAATTAGATGTATTACATATAA
>NC_042493.1:15881033-15890689 GCF_005508785.2 Acyrthosiphon pisum
AATTAAAATATCGTAAAAAACCAATGAGAAGGCATAGATGATGTTGTTTTTTAAAAGTTTGATAATAGGTCAATTCACTCTAAAATCAAAAATGACAGTACCCTATTGAAACTAGCGAACGAAAATTTGCTATAACGTACGTATGTAAGACGGAGACAACACATGCGGGTGCGACGTCCTCTTAAAAACAATTTGAAGATGATTGAATAAAAATATATAAGACACATATCGGTAATTTTTCGGTGGTTGTTTCTCACAACTAATCAATAAATCATTAGGTCCATTAATACACCCACGGATATGCAAACACAAAATCATGGATGGGTGAATGTGCAAGTGTTAGTGGTTGATGTTAAATTCCCCCACCCTCTCTAGATAGCCCAATAGCTGAAATATTTTATAGACTTACTCATGTTTGAGATAAATCTGTGTGCCATAACACCGCGGCGGCGCTGGTCAAAAACACTGGAACTGGTCCCGCAGCTAATTTCTGAAAATAATGGTAGGTCGTACATGCATGATGCAACAAAACTTGAATAGCTGTCACCGAGACTTGGACATTCGGTCTGCAGGTGACGTGCAGTCATACCAAACGTAACTGCACCAATATTTTGGATTTTTCGGTAGTACCTCCGCAATTCGTTAGTGAGGCGTAAACAATTCTTGAAGACACACATAAAGCACGTGACTACAACGACTAGCCACCAAAACACCATAATACTCTTATATAGGAAAAATAATTAGTACTATGCTGTAGTTTTCGCGAATTAACCGGTAGTTCTATGTAGTACAGCTATAAGGTGTATTAAACGACTATCGGGTAATTAGAAAATGTTATAGCTGTTGGGGTGTGGCAGCATAGTCAACATAGCAACAATCGAACGGCTTTAGCTGGGCCTTCAGACGAACTGACGATGTCCGGGCATCATCCAGGCAGCAACGAGCTTATTTCAACTAGGCAGGGGTGTGGTGGGGATTTTTAGAGAGTGCGCGTCGCTCGCGTTTCCCCAGCCATAAATTACCACCGTTGTTACAGCAACGGAAACCCTCGCAAACCCCTGTACAACACAAATCGATCAAGTCCGTTCACTTCACCCTCGTCTCGTGCACATGACCCTTCTAGGGGTGAGTGTATAAGCTCAATTAGTAAGTCGTCCCGGGACCCAGGAATCATTTACTAGCACCTCAAAACACTATCCACCATCGACGCGGCTGATCAATACCCTGGATATCTTATGTGGGCGCATGTGAGGCCTCGCCCTCCGTGGATAACATTCTGAATTATTCCACGCATTCTCCAGTTTGACCACACGGCCAACACTTGCAGGAGCAAGCATATTTTCACGATGTGTTGGCAACGAAAAATCAATGGAGGTCGCCGTCCCCACAATTATCACCCTAACGGAATGGCTAATAGCCACAACCTCCCCCCCTGCACGTATTCCCTATTTTTAGGTCCAGTACATAAATGTTATGACAATTTGTAGGGAATTCAACAAAATGTTAATCATATAAAATAGGTACACAACAAAAGCTCTACTTGTCCTTACTTCCGGTATTTTATTGGTGTAACAGGAACTGGATTCACACAATCACTTACGACTGATTTATATGAACAGTTTTAATCGAAAAAAAATATTGGTTTGAGAAATAAAATTATAAATAATATTAAGGCCACTGCAAACACTATCAATTTTTCATTAAAACGACCTTAGGTTGAAGCATAATACATTCAATATTTTTAATAGTTATGTATATATACATATAGATACATTTAATGTAAAAAATACTGAAAAATACTGAAAAATTAATAACATATAAAATGTTTACTCCCGTCAAGAATTTGCAAAAATTGAAAAATACGTGTTCAGATTGATGCAAGGTTATCCTGGTTATACATTCAAACATCTTTACGATTTTTTAAATCAGACCCTAAATTGATTTTGAATATTTTAATTTTTAATCTAATTACTAAATTACATGTGCATGCGGTTGCGTAATATCTGATTGGTGGGGAGTATAAGCACACTAATGACATTTTACTACACACACAAAGACGAACAGTGACTGCAACAAACGAAAAATTGCCTAAACCTCAATTCCTTAAAAATGACGCGTTTGCAAAGGCCTTGATGTTAAATATTATATTTAATTTTGTAAATAAACATGCATACCTATGCTTATCATTTGAATGTTTTGAGGCTGACTATTATCAATTTGCAAGGCTGGGCAAGTTAATGATTTTTTCAGTTAAATTGAATTAAATATTTTTTGTTCAATTAAATTCAAAGTTAAGTTAATAAACTTTTTGATACATCAATTAAGTTTAAAGTTAAGTTAATACAGTTAATAAACTTTTTGATACATCAATTAAGTTTAAAGTTAAGTTAATACAGTTTGTTAACTTAATTTAACTTCAATTATTAAGTTAATTAAAAAAAAAATGATTGGAAAGATATTAAAATAAGTGAAAATCCCTTGAATTTAGTAATATAGCCTATACTTATGATAATAGATGCATAATAATATATTATTATGTATATAATTTAAAACATGTTGTATGGTCGTATAATTTTACTGTTTGACATTTACAACTCGAAAATAAATAATTAAACTAATAGTGAAAACACTGAAAACTTACTGACAAATATAGGTATTTTTGTAATACAATTATAACATAAATGTTAAATATGATAAATAAATAGAAATAGTCATAATTCATGATAATCGACAATTGTGCAAATTATAAAATATTAAATAATAAGAAATAACTAATGAGACCTAATAGCTAATAATAATGATAATAAGCCCGTTATTATTAAACGTGACTTCGTGGGCTCGTATAGCTATTTATAAATCTTATAATATGGTCATAGGGGTGACAATGGTCTAAATGTCAAATTGTATTATACTATTATTATTTATTATTTTATTTGTTCACTAGTACTTAATTCATATAACATATTACTATATTAGTCCATATCTACAAAAATAATTAAATAAATGCGTATCATTAATACGTATAAATCGTAATTTTTTTTCTAATAATATTTCATAATATTCTACGAATTAAATTAATTAAATCGACAAACCGTTAATATACTAAAATATATAATGGATAACCCGAAAATTCAAAATTAACTTAATTGGGAATTTAAAAAAAATACCAGTTGATTTTAAGTTAACACATAACCCAATGCGTTAAGTTAAAGTTGAGTTAATTAAAACAGCGAACTAGTAAGTTAAGATAATAAGTTAAAATTAACTAGAAATAGTGAATACCTACATACAGTGCATAGTAACAAAATATTGAGCCGTGGTGAAACTTCAAAATGTGCCCTTATGTATTGAAATGTATTATAAAAATTTGATTTATGACTAAATATTATTGAATTTGGGAAAAAAGATCCTTTTAAGTATACAGTTATGCATGAAGTACGATATAACCTAACCTACAATTTTTATTTTATAATGATTATGAAAGTTATAAAAAGTATATTAAGTATAAGATGAACATTTGTTTATAAAACCATCCATACATTTGTGCTGTATTTGATTATTGTGCATGCCTTATAATTTGTTGTTTAATTATTGCCTAGGTATGTATTTGTATAAACTTAAGTTGTTTATTATGTATAAGAATTAATTGTAATTGTCTTAAAATTGTAAACACACCTTAAAATATGAACTGTTGTCTCCTCCACAAGCCAAGGCTTTTGGAGACAATCATTTAAATAATCTTTATTTGTACAACATATATAACATTTTTCTTAAATGCAATAAAGTTATTTTTATTATTATATCAAGTTTTTTCGTGCGCTTGGACTAAATAGTGAGCTTAGAAAAAAATGACTTGTTTAAAGTGCCAAATAGAATATGAAATTGCTGTTCTATTATGTTACCAATTTTTAAGTTTTAGACCATTATTACTAAACAAAAAATGTATTACATGAGCACATAAAACAAAAGCACATAAATGCATCATTCTAAAATCAATATATTCTTCGTTTCACTCAGAATTTAAAAGTATAATTTTCGTATAATATTAAAAATAATTCTATCTTTACGATATAATGAACTTAAATAATATGGAACATATTAATCGCGCAAAATACTATTATGTACAATGTACTGTTTATTTCACTCATCTTAATGGCCACACTTCCTACACTAATACAAAAAAAAAAAAATAATTTTCAATAAGGATATTTAAAATATAAATTATATATTTCCAACTAATGACAAGATAAAAATCAGTAAAAAAAAATAGCGATCAACTACTGTTGTCTAATACTCGGAAAACATAACACATTATAATCTATATTTGCATTTGGAATAGTTTTGATGTAAAAATTGATGGAATTTATAATGGTATTGTAAGCACATAATCTTTAGTCTAACCTCAATATATAATATTACTATTTACCAAGGCTGGGCATTAACGAGTTAAAAAGTTAAAGTTAAGTTAAAAAGTTAAGTTACTTTTAACTAAGTTACTTAACGAGTCACTTTTTTTTTAAGAAGTAACTTCTATCTTAACGAATTACTTTTTTTTTAAAGTAACTTATAACTTAACTCGTCAATTCATTTTATAATCACGTTAAATTATATACTTTTATAATTAATTTGATTATTAATATTTAGTTCATAGTTGGTAATAACAAAGTAAAATTTAAAATTTTTACCATCACTTTGGAAAACTTTTAGGTAAAAAATAAAATATACAAATAATTTAATTATTTTGTTGGATTTCATAATATATAAGTACTTACAACAAAATAAATTTTTTTAAGATATAAAGACCTACATTATAATATTATGTTATTTGTAGATCTTTAACATGAAGTGTAAATGGTGTAATTATAAGTTTTATATAAAAAAATTATTTTATAAAATTATTTTTAACTAAGTTAAGTTACTTATTTTTTCCAACTAACTTGTAACTTTAACAAATTAAATAAAAAAGGAAAGTAACTTTTAACTTTAAACTTAACTTACATTTTTCCAAATTAACTTAACTTAACGAGTTAAAAAAAATAGTTAACTTGCCCAGCCTTGCTATTTACTATACTATATTAGATCACGTACCTAAATGTTTATATTTATTCCTATAAAGTACACAGCAGAACCACTATTTAACATATAATATTGTACTCAGATACATAAAACTATAATAGAATTAAAAGCCACTGCGTTTTTTGAGTCTTTGAAACAGCCAAAAATAGACTGGTAGCGCTAAACCACGGATCAACACAACATAGGTAGATACAGCTTTTCAGCGCGTTTAAACCGCTGTATAAGTGTAGGCGCTGGCCTAAGTGTAATGACTTCCTATACATGTATACAGATATTGGATTTACTAATTATTATTGGTTTATATTTTTATGTAAAAATATTACAATTATTAAGTATTAATTTCAAAAATTGCCTCAATTAATATAGAGGACGTTGAAGTGTTCGTAAATAAAATATATAGGTACATCATTGACCGTTGTAATTTTTTACATAAAATGCAAATTTTTGTTGTTGCGCCCTGCCAAGAATCGCGCCCGGAGCGTAGGTACCTATCGCCCCCCTCCCTATACATTATATAAAGACGTATAAAGTTTTTAATAAATAAAAAAATTAATGTTTGACCCTTTTGAGACACTGATATTCAAATAATGTGTGCAATTTTTTTCGTGTGTCTGAACACAATTTTTCATAGTAGAATCAATGCTATGATCTTCAACTTCAAGACGTTTCTAGTTTGTGGGTCAAACAAAAGCTACAATTTCTCAGTACGATTTATCATTGAATTCACATCCAATCCATCAATTTACTCGATGACGAGGTACACTCCTTAACACGTCGTGACCTACAATACACCTGAAGAGCGACTTGCATAATTTTTGTTTAACTTTAAAAAACATATCATTATAATATAAGCCGCAACCAGTATACACTTTTAAAGCTTGTTTATATAAAATAAAAATAAAAATACCCGTATTTAATACTAAAATTTACTACCTACATGTAAATGTAATATGTATAATGTATATCAAACCTCTCAGGTCTGCTAAATTAGGTTACCTCTAATAATCATACGAAAATAGTTTGACAATAGCATGTCACCCAGATGACGAAAAATTATATTATATTATGCAAATGTGCGTATACGTACCAGTACTTCCGGTGGACGAATTTGCCGTGAACCGGAATGCTGCGCACTTAGGCGTGATATGAGTAGAAGATATTTGGTGCTACCTGGGCCTGTTTGACCACCGATCGGTTGCACCGAAATACGTCTACTGACAAGCTGAGCCAGCGGCTGTTCCACTTTCGGTGGACTTTTGGGGTGGCGGCGCTCGTGATTTTAGCGCGCGACCCGTGACCAAAACTGGCGGTTGGGTGGGTTGTTAGTCTGTTTAAAGGACGACGAAGAAGCTGCGGGATGGAATATTTTGGGACATGGTAGCGGTGGCGGTGGGTGTCGGTACCAACGTCAATAATGCGTATGCATGTAGCTTTCAAATGAGCTGGATGTGAGTAAGCCGTCCCAAACACAAAGAACACATTCATTTATTTCAATCGTACTACCCAGACACTCGATTTCATTTAATCGATTTTTTGCGTTTTTTCAGGAGAAAAATATTTTTAATTAGTAAGTACTGGAAGTACCACTATAATGTGTTGCATAAGGTCAAACAAATTTTATGAAAATTTAGATTTGTATTTATTTCAGTTATTAATATATGCCATTTTTTAATTTATATTATCAAATTCATAAACTTTCAAGATACCCATTATTATGTATACATATAACAGGTAGGTATTTGATAAATTAAATTTGATACATTTTGTTAAAATTCGAAATCTAAATGCATATAATAAAAAATGTGATTATGTATTTTTAATCTTTTTCAACTGCTATTATAACAATATATCAGAAGCCTTGTATTATATTTTCACTTTTTTTTACCCAACAAATAAAACATTATTAATATTTAAAAAAAGAAAAACTAAAATAATTGAAATTTGAAATTGTCCTTAAACAGCTCAAAACGAGTCAAAATATTTTTAAAATTGTTTCATTTATAGAAAAGGCTAATAAAAACATTCAATGAAAATGTCATGTATTTACGGTAATTTGTTTTAGAGTTGTTTTGATATTAATACATAAAAAAAAACTAAAAAATTTTAAAATCGACAATGTCCGTAAACAGCTCAAAAAGAGTCAAAATATTATCAAAATGTTATGGTGTATAGAAAATGAAAACATAAACATTCAGAGTAAAATGTTCATGTATCTACAGTTATTCATTTTTGAATAATAAAATAAAATAACAAAACCGCTACATGAGAAATCAAGTGAATATCCAATATTGTAAAAATATGAACTTCAAACACTCATAAAAATTGAATTTGATTATTTGTAGACAATTTTTTTTTTTTTTTTTGATAAAGGTAGACAAATTTATGAAAAACCTTGTAGTTATTACATTTTCAAATATTAGATTTAAAACGAATTCTTAACTCAAAATAATTTGCTAATTTTCGTGATTTTTCAGTATTTGTCAAGATTTGAACTTTAAACGCATATAAAAAAAAACTGTGACTAAGAATTTTTAATATTTTTTAAATGTCATTGTAACAATATAGCTGGAGCCTTGTATTACATTTTCAAGCTTTTTTACCCAACAAATAAATTTTTATTGACATCCATAGAAAAAGAGACTAATAAAATTAGATACTGAAAATGTTCTTAAACCGTTCAAAATAAATTAAAATATTTTTAAGATTTTATCGTGTATAGAAAATGCAAATATATATAACCATTGAAAATTGCATGAATATATAATTGTTTAAAAGTTACACCAAAAAACAAAATCGATTTAGTCAATAACCAATTTTGCGTAAAAATTCCCGTTTTTCCTTAATTTTATGTTGTTTTTCCCGGTGCTTTTGAAAACTATTGAGAATTTTAAAATTTGATCTCCCGAATTCACCAACTAGATTCACTTTCCCATCGAAAAAAGTACTGTTTAATAAAATCGAAGCAGTTTTACTGCCCCAAACAGTGGTGACAGATACAAAAATAAAAAATAAAAAATAAAATAGCACACATCATTGTAAAATCAATACATTCATCGCCCCGCTCAGAATCTAAAATATGATGTTTAAATGTGATAAATTTTGTTAAAATTTGAACTCTAAATGCTTCTTTGTGAAATAATTTAATAATAACAATATATAGGTACCTTTTTATTAATTCTATACAATAATATAAATTCACAACTTATCTTATTTAAACTCACAGGACATACGAATACCTAATATTCTGTTGGAAAGATGTTCGGTATTTATTTCACATATATTTATCCATACAAATGTAAAAACCAAAAAGTGTATGTTACTGAATATAAATAAACATGGGATTTAATTAAAATTAAAAAAAATTTTTATTTATAAGCGTGTAATTGCCACTGTGATATTCAGATAATGGTAGTAAAACATAATTGACATTACAAGTATTGCCCAAAACAAGTAGAAATATTTAAAAATGTTATGGTGTATAAGAAATGCTAATATAAACATTCTGTGACAATTTAATGTATCTACGGTCGTTTGTTTTAGAGTTACAACAAAAGCCAAAATTGATTTTGTCGAAAACTAATTTTACATAAAAATTTCCGTTTTTCCTTATTTATTTTTTTTTTTTTGTTATTCTCGGCGCTTTTTA
This sequence comes from Acyrthosiphon pisum, assembly GCF_005508785.2. Taxonomy (NCBI): domain Eukaryota; kingdom Metazoa; phylum Arthropoda; class Insecta; order Hemiptera; family Aphididae; genus Acyrthosiphon; species Acyrthosiphon pisum. Next base: position 15,889,756 of record NC_042493.1, read on the forward strand.
AAAATTTGGACATCCCCCCAAGGCACCAACTAGAGTCACCTTCTTATCGAACAATATACTAAAGTCTAAAGTTAAAAATCGAAAAAATATAAATAAATGACAATTATAATTATTTAATTAATAACTTATGGTTGTATTTTTTACTATTAACCTTTGTATTATTATTTACTGCATAAATTAACCTAACACAAAATATTTAAATAAACTTATACATTACTAAAAAATTTAATTTGCCATTTTTATTAACTTATTTATTTATTTCATGCGAACCAAAAAATTATTTTTGGAATACAGTGATAGCCGCCTCCCCGTGGTGCCTCGGGGTAATGCTAAATGACCATCATACAAATAATATTTCTATTGGGCGCAATTTACTACATAGAAATCTATACCTGAAAATAACGGGTGCAATTTACGTTTGTACCTAAAATACATTCATATATAATAATATGTATATGTTACGCCGAATTTGTGAAATTGCCGATTACATGAAATAGGCATATTTTTTTCTGCCGATTTCGTGAATTCGGTATCACATTATTACGAACATAAATTATTACGAATAGTGATAGATATAATATAAATAACCAATATTTGAACCCATTGGCTTTACCACATCATTATCTTTATTACCTATGATAATAGACGCTATGATGGTTAGGTCCCCACTGGCGTGCCGCGTGGCTTTATCTTAGTTACTAAGACATTTTTATTGCTTTGATAAAATAATTTGACAAATATTCCCTACCTACATGTTCAGCGTTCAGTTATTCGTTTCGCCTGCTGAAATAGTTAACAGTGTGTGACGGTTCGAAAAGTGCGTTTATTAGTTGCAATAATCAATCAAATATAATAAAATAATTAATAATAAATAATAATATTTATTATTAAATTTATTAACTATGGACTCTAAATGGACAGCAGAACGAGATGC
>NC_042493.1:15891243-15919394 GCF_005508785.2 Acyrthosiphon pisum
AGCCAAGGATCTGTAGAAAGAGGCAATTGTACGCTGAAGGATTCACTAGTGGCGTGGATGCGAGACAACAAAACTGCCGCGTGGAGTTACGGCCTCGCCTTTGTACAATGGGGCGTTAATACCACATATCACGAAGCCATAAAGATGACTCCGTATGAAGCAGTTTTTGGTCAAAAACCACGAATGGGACTGGCAACAAAAGTACTTCGAGAATTATTGGACAATATAATGACAGGAACGCTGGAAGAGAATATGTTGGACATGCTTTTTGATCCACCTACTACACCTACTACAATAACTACTCATATACCATTCCGGAATATCGGAACGATGAAGACGCGGAAGTACTCAATATTGAAGTGAGTAAAATTAAGATTGTGGGAATTGTATTTTTTATTTAACCAATTTTAATTTAACATTTACCTAATAATAATTCAAAAATCTTTTATAACATGTATGATTAGGTGGGGTAAGTGCGTTTTCGACTAATAAATTTAATTGGTTTTAATTTTATTAATTTAATACTTATCATCATATTTATAAATGTTGTATAGAATATATTATAATTATAACAATGGTATACTCGTACAATATGATAATTAATAATTTTATTAATTAATTAATTAATTAATTAAATAACTTTTATAGACAAATGATTTAGAGGGTACGCATGAAGAACTACTAGAAATCAATACTGCGTGCTCGCTACATGTTACGCCCGAAAATGGAGTACAGCAACTTGATAATTTGATAAAGACCACACGAAACATTTTGGAGATTGAAAGTGACACCGACGAAGTAAATCGGTTTTTTTTTAAAAAATGAATTAGGTATTAATTATTTTTTAATTATTTTTTTATATAGAACACTGAAGAGGTAATTTTCGATCATCCAGTTCTAACACGACGCAAAATTGCAGCACAAAATTTAAAATCTCAAGCGGACAGGATGGTAACCAGGGGAAAAGGCATCCTCCCTCCCTTAAAAGTTGGTGACAATGTTCTTGTGCCAATTCCGTCGGTGGATCGAGGGCGAGGAGATGCAGCCAACCTTCTTTCAGTTATAATAGAAGAAAATGATGGCAAATTTCGTATTGCGACAAAAGAAGGGATTCTGAGCCCATGGCTGGAGCGGAACAGTTTGGCTGCTACAAAGTACTGTTCCTTAACAACTGCAGACGTTCAAAATTTAAAAAATGAATATACTTTACGGGAACTCGTTCGATTAGGGTCAGTAGGAACCGGACAAGGATATCGACGTTGTACCTGCCGTACGAATTGCACATCAAAAAAGTGCACATGCTAGAAAAATGACATGATGTGTAATTCGGCGTGCCATCCCGGCCGTAGTTGCCAAAATGTAAAGGTAAATATAAATATATAACTAAAAAAATTAATATAATTTCATAACTTTCGATTATTTTTTTTTAAATTTTTTGTACACATAATTTATTATTACAATTAGATTTTATTATGTTTAAAGTGTTTTATGTAAGAACATAAATATAACACATTAATTTATATTGAATTATATATTATAATTTTTTTAAGAATGGTCTTGCGGATTTGATGAAATTGGCAATTTCACAAATTCGGCGTAACATAGATACCTACTATACCAAAATAGTTTTAAAAAAAAATATAAAATATTTAGGTATTTGTACTGTGTATATTTTTACATAACATTTATAAGTAATTATTACTAAATAATATCTATATTAATTATATATATATAATTATATTTATACATTTATTATTGCTCTTCTAATATCAAAAGCACAACCACCCAAGTGACGTTATATAAAAATTGTATATTATATTATTATATTGGAAAGTTATACACATGTGATAAAGTACGGTTATTATATTAGTAAAATTAGGAATGAAAACATTGTTATTAATACGATATTACAATATGTTACCCTATACATTTATATTGTATTAATTTAGACAAATATTGTTATAAAAGGGTGTTTAACTACTTTTAAATATAAAATAATAGGTATTATAATTCTTAAAAGTTTATATTTTACTTAAATTACATATAATATAGATGACAAAAGTAGATTAAATTCACTAAACAGAATATAGAGAGTATTTTTTTTATTTTGAATAAGAAACACGAAATATTTGAATGATATTTATAGAATAAGCGTGTAAGCGAACAGTATAGACCAGACATGTCAAACACGCGGCCCGCGGGCCACGTGCAGCCCATGGCTAATTTTTTGTGGCCCGTGGCTACCAATATTAATGGACGAAAAAAAAAATAATAAAATATTAATGTTATGCCACGACTATCTTAGATTATTAGATTAAAATTACAAGGGAAAAATCAAATTATAACAGCCATTAATGACCATGTTAAGGCTTTCAAATGAAAATTAGATCTATTTAAAACACAATATTACAATACGAAGACTTTTTCACAAACGCATTTCCCAGAATGCATGACGTACCTATACAATAACTAATAATGAACCAATTTCCTACAAAAAAAAATTCAGAAAAAATGATTTTTTATTTTTAGTAGTTTTTATAAGTACTACTTATCAATGCGAGCAACTTTTTTCATTAATTAACAGTAATAAAACACCCGTTAGATCCAGATTAACCGACATACATCTAAATGCAGTATTAAAAGTGGCTTCGTCAAATAATATTTCACCCAAATTTGAAAAGTTGGTGGGAGAAAAGAGATGTCAAAGATCGTCTAAAACGAATTATTAACATGTTTTTTTTGTAATTTATACAACAGCTATTTTCATAAATAATTAGCATGATTTATATTTTATTTAAATGTTAATGTTCATTTTTTTTCATTTTTTTATTTAGTTGTAATTGCTGTATTCGTGAACATAAATAATAAAATTGAAAAATGTGTACAAAATATTTATTTTTTCGCCAAATGTCTATGTGCGGCCCAAATAGTAAACTATTCAATATATTTGGCCCACTTGATACTTTGAGTTTGACATGCCTGGTATAGACTATAGTTATTAGTTAATATGCATTGGCTAGTAAAAATAAGCCAGCAAACGGTGACCCTTCTTCGCTTGATATTAATATTAATATGTTATATTATTATATATTTATAATTAATTAATAATACATTTATTATTATTACATAATATATTTATATGTTATTAATATGTTATAAGAAAATTATGCATTCATAGCAACGCGTCGTTTATTATATTCAATTTAATATTTTAATTTTATAGACGTAGTCAAAAAATTTATACTACCTTTTCAATCAACTAACTGATCGCATACTATTATAGCAAAGAGATGGATTCGTGTTGCCCAAAGAAATGCTCACCGTCACCATGTCAGGTATAATAAATTCATAAAATAAAATGTTACTGCTGGAAATTTTAAACTTAAGGCTATAATGTAATAGGTGACCAAGATTTATCTTATATAGAAGGACTTAGAAACTAAAAAATAATTAGGTTTTGTTAAAATTGTTATTTGTTCTTTTAATTTTAGTACCTATTAACGAATACGTTAAACGTTATAATATATAGTAATTGGTAATAATTATGTTCTTTTAGCTTTTTGCCTACTTATTTGAATAACGGTGTATCTAAAATTGATTAAGATTTTTTTAAATCACGATTTTTAAGAAAAATGCAACCTCTATGGTTCAACAGTACCATTACTATACAGTAACATTTCAATTAAATTGTTATCTTCTGCAGATGAACTGCATCATTCAACGAGTGTCTCCACCTTTGGAACTCGGAGAAGGCCCGCACTGGAATCCGTTGACTCAGAGCTTATATTTCGTAGACTTACATAAGAGGAAAATTAACAAATACCATCCAGAAACCAGCTGTTATACTACCGCTACGATAGGTAAGTCATGTATGCACTACTTTATACTGAGTAACATGTAATAAATTATTTGGATACGTCTTTTACAGATTGCTGCGACCCTTTGACTTTTATCATACCAGTCCATAACCAACCTAATACTTTCTTGGTTGGCCTGGGGTGTGCAATAGGTGTAATAAGATGGGACGGATGTTCGAATAGAGCCGAATACAGATACTTGAAGACGATTGACAAAACTCCAGGCAACCGTCTAAACGATGCAAAAGCTGACGCCTCCGGTCGTCTTTGGGTAGGTGAGTACTAAAATTGGGAGGTTGTTGTGAAACAGTTCGACTGTGGGACATTGTTATTAAAAACCTGTTAATTTTTCCTAGGATCTATGGGACCAGAGATGACCGACAACCCAGGTCAATTCCATAAGTGTCGGGGTTCACTGTTCACGGTGGAATTTGACGGCACCGTCACTAAAAGGTTGTCAAACATTAGTATCTCTAACGGTATGGCGTGGAGTCCGGACAACAAACTGTTCTACTACATTGACACTTACAAGTACGCGGTTGAGGCTTATGATTTTGATCTAATAACGGGAAATATCTGTAAGTGACACCTAAGATTGTATTATTAGATTTTATTATTTTACGAAACAATATTATAAATCACGCATGTCTTTGTTTTGTAGGTAACGGAAGAGTGATTTTTGATTTTAAGTGCAAAAATGTAACTGGTGATCCGGATGGCATGACTATTGATAGAAACGGTAACCTATGGGTAGCATGTTACAACAGTGATCACGTGAGATTTCAAAAGATAAATTTTTCAATCTAATTATTAATTTCCAATGCGTTTTTTAATATTTTTTCAAAAGATTATAAAAATTAATCCCAACACAAGCACACTGATGACGACCATCGAATTTCCTGCATATCAGATCACATCCGTTGCATTTGGTGGCCCAAATCTAGATCAGCTGTATGTGACCACAGCAAGTTATAATACAACTGATGTGCAAAAATCAAAATTACCTTATTCTGGAACTCTGTTTCGAGTAATCGATACATGCTCAACCGGGTTTGAAGGCGTACCAGTCAAAATTAATTTGTGCTCTTTAAATTAACTGTGCACAATAAAAAAAAAAATAACAAAATTGTAAGAAATTTAAACAATCATAAAATAAATATTCATAGCTATAAAATATCCTTAGTTATTTGTATTTGATTTATAAATGTTGGAATTTCTTAATCAAATCGTATATTAATCTCAAATGTATTATTATTTTGGAACTTTAATTACATATATATTTAAAATGTTTTCGATCAATAACATATTTTTTGTACACGTAGCAAACTGTAATATTACTTTTTTTCATAGAATATAACAGTATGACAAAATAATAACGTAAAAATATATCAGGCCTACACCGGACAGTTACTAGACACCAGGATTATAAATAATACAGCCAATTTAGACGATGATGAAAAAAGTAATATTATGGACAGTGGACACTGTAGGTATATAAAAATACCAAATAATTAAATTAAAAAATAGCACAGCCAGATTTCATATCAAATTACGTCATAACTTTTTAACCACAACTGTCAACTCAACATTTCAAATATTAGAGTAGAGACAGTTTCTAGGCACTACTAAGATTATATTAATAATACTAGATATAAGTTGCTAAATTACAAATAAATGCTTTATAATATAAGTTATAACCATCCGTATTATATAAAAAATAATAATATATTATATACGAAATTGTCTCCGGTCCCGACCTCCTGACAGACATGTACACACCAGCAGTCGTTGAGAACAGTCTCACGGGGGAATAACATTGATGTTATTGTCTTAAACATTTTTTTATTTCAATAAACGATGGGAGTCAGAGGAGAAGTTATGCTAACGTGGTTAGAAGGACGAACCAGAGTCTCTCGATACCACAAAAAAATAACAAATTAAAAAATATATTACCATATGTATATATTTTTGTATTGTGCTCAGTTAAAGAGGCGTGTTTAGGGTGTGAAGAGGACAGTCACCCTAACTAATATTCTTACCATCTAATTTGATAATCACATTGTAAATTCACTATTATTTTTAAAAAATAGTAGAGTAAAATTGATTATACTAAATATTAAATCTTAAATCTTAAACATATTTTTTAAAAAAGCGAATAAGTGGATATTGCTCTGTTGTAAAATAGGTTAAAAGTGGGTCACTGTATAATGGATTGTATTAAATTTAAATTCAATGATATAATATCATTGTATACGAAAAACGATTCTGAGCGGAGTCAGTCTGAATATTTTATATTATTATTATTTATTATATCCTGTAAATTGAATTAATATTTTTACATTCATCACAATTTTTTATTTGTTTTTATGGTGATAAACAAAGCGTTAGAAATTAAAATCCCGTTTTTAGTGATTATTCTTAATTTGTCGTTGGTTTTTCCCATGGCATAAAATAACTATTGATTAAATCGAAAAGTGGCCTCTCTAAAGTACCTACCATCTTGATCAAATTTGATAAAAGATAAGATGCCTACTATATGTTGAAATCAAAGCACTCCTTCTAGTAGACATTTTATATACAGGATAAAAAAAAAACACCATTGTAAAGCCACTAGCTTCCTCGCTTCGTTCAGAATTTAAAATAAGTATAATATGTATACATTTTACAATACGCAATTTAAAATTGAGTTCTTACATTTTTACCTGAAATTTTCGCTTCTCCCCTCATGATATGGTTCTCGGACGCCCCTGGTGAGTTATATCTCAGTATTTGTCAGTATTTCAAATCAACATCATCAAAATAATATGACATAAAGAGATTCTATAAATTTTCCAAAAAATAAAATATATTTACCAAATCTAATTGTAATATACATCTTATATTATTATGTTCTACCATATCGAGACAGACTCGTGTGACGTGGATCCACAATATTGTAACTTAATTATTTATAATTTTATCCAAATCAATAAAAAATATAGAGATGAAGATTTAAGGTCCCTGCAAACAAATCACTTTTAAGGAGTTGTGCTTAGGCAATTCTTTCAGTCGTTTTGGTCGCTGCTTGTCTTTGTGTATGACGTGTAGCAATAACGATCAATAGTGTGTGTATACATACCAATCACATATTACCTGTATACACATGAAATTTAATCATTGAATCAAAATATTCAAAATCAATTTAGAAACGTGAAATAGCCATACACCAAAATCTATAATAAAGTTATAAAGCTATATAAAACAAAAGTTAAAATACTTCCAAAAGTCTGATTTAAAAATTATAAAAATGTTTGAATACATAACTATGATTACTTTGCATCAGTCCGAGCAAATTTCAATTTCATCAATTTTCACAAATTCTTGACAGGTATAAACATTTTAAATTTTATCAATTTTTCAATGTTTTATATTAAAGAATATATTATGCTCCAGTCGACGTAAAGTAAGCTGCTACATCAAATCAAAAATCTTTACATTTTTAAATCCTACCTACCTTATTTTTTACTAGTCGATAAGGAAATTTTGATTAAAAATGTATAGTGTTTGCAGGTGCTTTAACGATGGTAAACAGACAATATTGATAGTTTTAATGATATAATTTCATAATATAACTTCCACTAGATATTACCAAACAAGTGTATGTAGTGGCCCTATCGGCAGGCCTTTTCGGAGCTGTCGCAGTAAGTTGTTTGGTATCTGAATATCTTAGCCTGAGCACCTTTACGCTAGTTGTCACAATATTTTTTTTTTTTCATTAATTAACCCGCGGCAACTTAGGCCATTGGGTGAATTTTTTTACTTATTGGAGTGTAAAGTACAATAATAATATAATATATAACAATACATACATCATGTAAAGCTCACCAAGATGGTATATTAATATAATATATTGAAATATTCTAATAATAAATATGCCAGTGTTATATTTGATATTGAACACTTACCTCACTACGGCGGTGGAGTCTCGAACACAATCGTTGAGTATACTGTTCGATTACTGAAGACATCTCGCCAATAGACGTGGGTGAGAGATGAAAGCGGACCGAATATTGTATTATGTATTTATATTTTATATGCTGTATAGTAATACGCATTTTTCGAGTGGCGGCGGTGGTGGTTTTGGTGGTAATGGCTGTGGCGGAAGTAGAATGGGGTCAACTGGTGCGTTACCTAAGCTTGTGCAAGCACAACTTTGCAAGCTCGCTACATTGTTGCCAACCCCTGTCGCAGCCCCGGCGTTGGACACCAAGAGTTCGCGCAGCAGGATGTCCAACGAACAAATTTATAAAATGTCAAACGTTGATTATGGTACTTACACAATTCGCCAAAATTGAAAAACTGGCCCAAAAGATGCAAAGTGGACTTTTTTTTATGACTAACGACGTATTTAAATTTTAAAAATCAAACCACTGGAATTACCTGTATTTTTATTAGCTATTTCACTTTCATAAATTAGTTTCGAATATTAATATAATGCTGCACTACTGCTTTAATGTCATGTGTACATGCTAGGCCGTACCTAGTAACGAAAATTATTTAACATTTTTAAAGCGCCACTTCATATTTTGTAAAGAAAGACTTTAGCCCCCCCCCCCCCACATCCCTTAAATTCAATAAAATCTACGGTTTTGTAGTTTTGAGATATATCCGTTCGCCGGTATATCATTCACTGAAATGGATTTCGCCAAATTGACCGGTTACCCCGAAACAGTGGTCAGAACTCAGGAGCTCCCGGGTTATTAATGAAGAAGCCGTATATGCCGATTTTGGAAAATATTTAAATAGATATACTTACTTTCAAATATCCAGAATACAAATTATTATATTGTTATTAATAAATTGTAAATCAAATTGAATAAGATCATATTTTCTTGGAAGGGCTATTTTTGATGTATAATATAATAATAATTATAGTTGTATATATTAACGGCAAATGGAAATTAATGTACAGAACTACAGTCTACAGTGTAGTCTAATGTTGGGTATATATTATAATATATGCCCAAATCTCTAGTATTATGAACTTATTGATCATAATAAACACCCCTTTTTATCTGTATAACTTGTAAACAAAGATTATACTATATTACTATATCATATAGGATTATAAGAATGGTGTGCCTATATAGTATAAAGGTACAGGTATATTTTTTAATTAATTAATTAAAATAATAAATATTCATACGTTATTGTGAACCAAGACATTATTAGGTACACCCACAGTATCTAGAATATAAAGATACAGATTCCCTGCAATGTCCAGATGCAGCGTACAATAGGACATAATGGCTGCAATTACTCAACCATCTCACAGCTTGGTAGTTGATACTAAATACTGCAGGAAACTGTTCCTTGAGACATTTTGTAATCAGTAAACTATATTATATGCAACACGCAAACACTGGTTTATGATTTAAGAATATTTGATATTAGTATACCAATGATTTTAATATCTCATACTATAAGTGTTAAATATTTAATTACTAACAATTTATACATTTCATCATATTTTTGACTTTTATTAATGTTCTAAACAAAATTGATTATAATTAAAATATACATAATAAAATTCAACATTATAAAAATATTTAAAAAAAAGATACCAAAATTCATGACAAATAATAATTTTAATATAAGTATATATTTTTAACTAAACTATAAAATACAAAAATAGTTAAATTTAAACATGGTGAACAATCTATGGTGGTTTTAGAAAAAGTACTGTACAATAAAAAAATATTCATATTAGGTAATTAAAAAAAAAGGTTATTTATTAACATGGGTTTTAATGTGTGCATAATATGATCTAAGGTAATCATACTGTTTATTACATATTTTACATACCAAGTTTTTAAAACTTTTGTTAATAGATGATATTTTGTTTCCTTTTTTTTTATGAATATTGATATGTTTTCTGAAATTTTTATAAATTTTAAATCTAAGTCCACAAACCGAACATAAAAATGATGTACTTATTTTAACCAAATGTTCAGAACGATGCAATTTACATTCAGCAATAGAAGTAAATTTTTTTCTGCATTTTTTACAGTTTAATGTTGGATTAATAATATAATTTAAATCAAGATCATTTAAATGATTTTTAACTGAATTAGTGATATTTGGAGTTTTATCAACTCTTAATGTTTTTAAATTATCTTCAAAAATATCCTGACTTGTGGATTCGTTTTTTAAATTATCTTCATTTATATGATTCATAAATGTACAACCATCATTCATTTTCATGGTTATAGTGGGGGAAACAGTATTAGTATTATTTATCCATATTCCTCCTATACACTTTTCGTTTTTATCAAAATCTTTATTATTCATTTCAATCTCAGTTTCACTTTTATTCTTTTTGAGTGTATGTTTAATATTTTCTTTGCCTTTATCTGGTATTGATATCTTCATATCAGTCTTCTTCAGTAAGCTCTGTTTAATTTCATCACGCTTTTTACAAATTTTTGTCAGTATTAATTCTAATTCATCATTAAACGGATATTCTTTCTTACCCTTAAACTGTTTAAAAAGAAACTCAAAATCATATTCTAATTCTTCAATTTTAAGAAAAATTTCATTTTCTTCAGCTGATAAATCACCTTTTTTTTCTTTTTTATACTGGTTTTTGTGTTTGGTGGGATATTGATGTTTATTAATATCTACAAGTTTCGGTTTAAACTCTTTTGAAAAAAGTTTCCAAAACTTTTCTAATAAATATTTCATATTGAAAGATTCCGTAATTTCAATTTTACTACTCGAGCTGTTTTCATTTTGATTTGAGCTATCAAATATCACAGCATTTAACTTCTTTGGTCTGCCTCGTTTTTTTAGGTTAACCTCAAGATTATTTCTATTAATGTCTTTTTTAGGTCTTCCTCTACGTTTTTTCACAGAAGGCTCATCATTATATTCATATGAATAATTCGTTACTTTTTCTTTAACTTTATTTTGCTTTTGGATTATATTATCAGAATAGACTTTTTTACGAGTCTGTAAAGTGTTTAAAATCTCAGGATTTGATAATTTTCTTTCTATTTCATGCCCATCAACGTTCTCTTTAGGCTTTCTTTTATTTTTTTTCCGAACTTGTCTAGAATTTCTGTTTTTGTATTTAAGATAGATAAGATTCGGCCCATTGTCGGTTCTAACACAAATATCAGTACCAGCATGTGCTTTGTAAGAAAATAGAGAAGCAAACTTTTGACAGCATTTTTGACAGACAACAAGTTTACCAATAAAATCAAAATCTTTAAATGGAAACAACTTTAAAGTACCTTTTTCAACACAAAAATTTTCATATCCAGTTTTTATATTGTTATTTTTGTATGCGAGATATGCATCATGGCATGGTTTAACTAATAAATGATTTCTGAAAATCTGAAAAAAAAATAATACATATTATAGGTAGGTACATAAATAGGTACAGTAATTAAATTACTATAATACTTAATACAATAATACTTATGTATAATACATATTATGTAAGCTTACAGAATTGTATATGACTTATAAAATAAACAATTATAATTATATCATATGGTGATTAAAAAAAATATAATGTACATTAGACATTTGAATCAGCAAATTGTTTTTTACAACAATCAATAAATTTTATATTTTGAAAATTCTAATACCTACATTTTGAACCAAAATGTATTAATTATAAATTATAACGGTTAGGACTACACGTAAATGAGAACCAAACTAAATAGATAGTCATAGGGAGACGGGGCAGTACGGAAATATTGTCATCCTTAAGAGGACGACGCTACACAGCCATTTGTTGTCGTTGTCTTACAAGTGCGTAATATAGCAAATTCATGATCAGGAGAACAAGTTTAGCTTCGTTAGTTTAAAAATTAGGGTGAAACTATTATGAAACTTGATGGTAGGTACATTAACTGTGTTTGTATGTGGATTTTTAACATGAGTTAAATTTTTTAGTTAATTATATGTATATTTTTTAGTGTAAATAAAAAATGCTTATGACTCACTTAAAAACTGAATTATTGTAAAAAACCTACATAAAAACATAGATAATTTTCTAACCATCAAGTTTCATAACCGGTTGATTTGCTCTAATTTTTTAGATTAGGGACCTAGCCCCTAATGAAAACAGAGTAAAAAAATTGATGATTTTTAAAATAAAAATCAATAGAAAGATTTTTGGACCAGTAAAAAACGAAAAAAGGGGGTCAGTGGAGAGCAAGGAAAAATAACGGGTTGGTGAGACTTTCAGAAACAAATCATAATGGAGAATTAAACACAATCAAGAACCGAATAATACAGTGGTTTGGACATGTGTGGCTAAGCCAGAATCAACTTTTACACATAAACTTTTACATGGAAGCAAATCCAGTGAGAAAAAGGCCAATTTGAAGAGCCCCGTTTGAGATGGGAGGATATAATTTAAAAATAATATGTAGAATTACAGAATTGAAGACCAGACTGGAAAACATGAACAGCTGTTTGAGAAAATTGTATGACAGGATGGAGGATCTTAAGAGGACGTTACACTGGCATTTGTTTGTCTCCATCTTGCACGTGCGTAACATAGCAAATTTTGCGATCAGCAGATCACATTTAACTTTGTTAGTTTAAAAATTAGAGTGATTTAACTCTTTAAAATATAAGATAAGACTATTATCAAGAGAATCTCATATGCTTGTTGTTATATTTCAATTTTAAAGCGAGTTATGAGTATTTTAAGATATACAAACAATTTACAATTTTTTTAAATACTCAGAAATCGCTTTAAAATTAAAATATAACAAAAAGCCTATGCGATGCCCTAGACAACCATCTTACCTTCAAATTTTATAAGAGGTAAATTCACTTTAAATTTTAAGCTAATAGAGTTAAAATTGATCTGCTAAGCGCAATTTGCCATGTTACACACTTGTAAGACGGAGAAAACAATAAATTGTAGGTGTAACGTCCTCTTAATGGCCGATAGATCCTAAGAAAAAGAAGAGTGCAGCAAAAATGTCTAAGATAAACCCTGATAGTTAGGTACTCTATTTCAATAATTTGTACCAACATTTTAAATCCTAATAAATAATTATAATACACATATTTATGGTTCATATATGAATCTAAGCTATGAAAAATTGCAGCTTCAGAATATAAAATAAAAAAATTATAGTTCCCAGTTAAAAAGTAAATTTAAAAAAAAATTGATTATGAAATACTATAAATAAATACCTAATAACCAAGAAAATATCAATGGAAAATAAGTGCCTCAATTTAAAAATATTACTTTGTATATAAAATATCTTATAGCCAATAAAGAAAACTGAAAAACTATTTTTATTTTAGATTCTCAGCAGAGCGAGGAAGCAAGTGGTTTTAAAATGGTGTTATTTTTTTTTTATCTTGTAATTGTATACAGGATAAACATTTGTACTAGAACAACATTTCTGCTAGAAGGAGTGCTTCAATTTCAACATAATTAGTATCTAATCTTTTAGCAAATTGGATCAAGATGGTACTTTAAAAAGGTTTTTTTTTATTTTCTCAATAGTTTTTTAACGCCAAGGGAATAACCACCAACATTTTTTTTCTAACATTTAGTTTATCAACATACAAATGAATAAAATTAAAAAAATACCTAATTCCCACTAGGTATATTATATACAATTAATGGTATTGAATACAATCATTGCATTCAAATTGAAAACTGTAATAACACACTTTCCTGTCCAATGGACAAACTTCCACCACTACTGACCTACTTCTCCTCCCCCCACCACCACTGCACTTACCAACTTTTTAAAAATATATTAGTTACCTATTATTATAAATTATAATATTACAATTAATCTTCAAACAAATATATAAACCACATTAATCCAAAAAATATCAACAAAGAATGAATAGTTTAACAATAGATAAATAATGTTAATAAATAAATGCAAATAAATCAATACATCTGTTGGTTATTACTAAGACATGGCTTTTAGTAATGAAGAAAGTCAAAATGTGTAAATAAATATGTTAATTTTGCCAAAATGTGTATTAAAAACATGAAGTTTAATACAAAAGTTTTTATTTCAACATTAATTTTTAAAATTTTAATTAAAAATTAAAAGTACTGAATAAAAAACTTACAAGGAACAAATAATCACTAGAGTAGTATAGTAATAGATTATATAACAATTGTGGGGGTATCATATTATGAAAATATTTCACACAGAATAATAATTATTGTCAATATGTCTGTAAATAGGTTAATGAAAAAGCTGGTAAGTGGATGTTGCACTGCTGTACAATAGGTTACAAGTGGATCAGTGTATAATTTATTGTATTTTATGATTGCATTAAATTTGAATTCAATGATACTATCATGGGCGCCGACTATTGGGCTGCTGAGCACCCCTTGAAATAAATAAAACATATAAATATTTAATACGTTAATATTATACATTTATAATTTCAATATATTAGAACATTTCTTAGGACTTTTTGAAACTCCTTTTACTGACGCACAGACGTTATTTAATTTAGTAATAAATGTTTTATCACAATTTGACATTGATTTTTCCAAATGTTGTGGACAATGCTATGACGGGGCAGCCAATGTCGGTGGACATATTATTACTGGTTTACAAAGAAGAATAATCGACGTTGAACCTAGAGCAATTTTTGTTCATTGTACTGCCCACACATTAAATCTTGTAGTGCAAGATACAATGCAGAATATTAATAAGGTCCGAGATTTTTTAGCGGTTTTACGTTCAATGATATCATTCGTAAAAGATTCACCTAAGCGACAGGCGATATTTAATTCTTTACAATCTGAACAAAGTATAATCGGTTCTTCAAATAATGTTTCATTAAGGCCTTTTTGTCCTACAAGAAGTTGCGTTAGAATTTTTTCATTAAAATCAATCGATTCAAATTATAATTTAATTCGTACATTTCTTGATGAGCTGACCAAGGAAAAAAATGAAATAGGCGCTAAGGCTAGTGGATTTTCGAAACTACTTTATAAATTTGATTTTTATTTTGTGTTGAAAATTATGGCTCTGATTTCGATGGGACAAAATTAGAATTGCATCGCAATATTATGTTAGATGTCGCTAAAGCAAAAAAATTTTAATATATCATCAGCGTCAGACGCAATGATTTTTTAAAACAAGAAGTGTACTTACAAGATTTGGTACCAGAAATTGTAAAATTAATTAAAATTATGTTAACCGTACCAGTTTCGTCGTGTACTGCTGAGCGTTCTTTTTCTGCTCTTCGGCGTTTAAAAACATTTTTAAGGTCAACAATGACGCAAACACGGCTTAATGATGTAGCATTATTAAATGTACATAAACAAGAAGAAATAAATATTGAAAATATTCCTACAAATTTATAAAAACCACCAAAGTGAGACAAAATACCTTTGAAATTTGTTAAGCTATTTTAATTCATTATTAGAAACTTAGAAATTGTATAATAGAATAAATTATAAATACATAAATTTCATAATACAATTATGTCATAATAATTCATTTTAATTCATTATTATATACCTATTACAAAAAGATTATTTTTGCTTATTTGTATATAATTTGTTTATATTAGGTACATAGTAAAAGTATACAAAAAAAAGTCATTAAAGATTTGACAAGTAATGCTTTGTTGAATTTTTTTTGAATTTTTTGCTTATTACCTACTTCAATCATTTTAGGATTTTGGGCACCCCATGAAAATTGGAAAACCCGGCGCCGATGGATACTATAATATCATTGTATAAGAAAAACGATTCTGAGTGGAGACGGTTTGTCAGTATGGATATTTTAAATTGTTATTATTTATTATAGCCTGTCAATTGTATTAATATTATAATATTATTATTTATTATTTATTTCTATGGTGATAAACAAAGCGTTAAAAATTAAAATACCATTTTTTTTTTGTTAATTTGATGGTGGTTTCACCCGTGGCATTTAATACTTATTCAGAAAATCGAAAAATGATCTTTTTAAAGTACCAGCTTGATCCAATTTGTTAAAAGATAAGATACTATATGTTGAAATCGAAGCACTCCTTCTGCTAGAAATTGGGTAAAGGAAAAAAAAAATTAACATCATTGTAAAAATATAAAAATATGAAATGTTATTGTTAAAATATTTTTAAAAAAAACTGAATTTACTCAAAATATATAAAAATTAATATCTATGTTTTATTCTATATAATGTCACCACACTGCAGAAGTGGTGATAAAATTCTATTGCCATGATAATGCCACCAAAATATAATGTCACAATTTTGAATTGTGTCTGGATAAGTGTTGTTAAGGAACGCATTCCTAAACGAACGATTCCTGGAATCGAACGAAGGAATAAATTCCATTATTTTTTAAAGGAATAGGAACATGAATCAATTCCTTATTTTTAGGAATAGGAATATAAATATTATAATTCTTTTGTTCTTCTCGGAAAAGTTAAAAAAAAGATTTAGGAAGAAAAATTTTGTATTTTTGTTTACTTACAATGTTATTAATCTATAAAAACAATAATAGACAAGACTTCCAATTATTTATTCACATATGACTTTGTGTTCTGATTAGTGATTATGATAATATCTAATAACTCATGAACCATAAGGAACGAGGAAAAGAATGAGTTCCTTTTTCATAGTAACTAGGAATTGAACGAGTTCCTTTCGACATTAAATGATTGAGGAACTGAACGAATTCCTATTTATACTAAGGGAACGAGGAATTGAACGGATTCCTATATAAAAGGAATTTTAACAACACTGGTCTTGACTAACTTTTACTACTACTGCTGCAGTGATTGGGGAACTTTAAGGTGTATGAACGTGGTAATTATTAAACAGAACCTGCATTCAATAAAATTATGTATTTAGATACAATTTTGTGTCCTAGTTATAACAATAATGGACTGTTTAAACTGATTGAACTTAAATGCAGTCATACAAATTAAAATATCCAAAACAATTGCCTTTATACAAAAAAAAATTAAAGATTATAATTTGATAATATAACAAAGTGTACATTTTCATCATAATAGGTTATATAGACAATTTTATTTTAAAAAATGTGTGAAGGTAGATAAAATAATATATTTCAATTATTTAATTATTATTAATAATGTATATATTAGAAAAGTAAGTGAATTTACAAATAAGTTTATTTGGTATAATTCATTAATCTTTAGTAAACTGACTTACAGTTTATTTTATAGCATAACTATGTACTTTAAAGAAAGATAAAATAAATAAATTATAATTACCATGGATGAATCATTCTCTGGGTTAATTGCCTCAAGATTTAATAGTTTAAAAAATTGATTTTTTGTCAATTCTGTTTCAGTCATTTTAACACTAAAACAAAATAAAATATTTAATTGATTACAACAATAGCTCATAGTGTAAAGGATGACACTTAAAAATAATAGTTTTATAAGTAAATAAATAAAGTTTATTACAATTATATATTGTTTTTCTTAATAATTTAATAATTTAATTTTGTAGCTAAACAAATTTAAAATCAAATTGAAATATCTATTTATTTAAAATAATACCAAATATATAAAAGAACTATAGTCTATTATTTTGAGTGTAAAATAAATTGTTGATCAATTAATTGAGTACCTAGGTGCGTAATTCATAAACAATGAGACTTTAATTAATATTGTGTAAATTAATTAGGTATAAGTTACCTAGCTACCTATTTAGTTATTGGTTATATTCTAAACTTATCTGGCTAAAAAAATAAAATTTAGTAGACCGTAAAAAACAGTTTAATAGACAATACCAAATTATAACTAAAAAAAATAATTTGTCACAAATTCACAAACTGTATTTAAAAAAAAATTTATAATTTGGTATGTAATAATAGTATTAATAATTGCTTGAAACTAGAAATAAGTATGTAACTCACAGTGTATTGGACAATAAATTGTAACTATATTCAGTAACTATATTGAATAATTAAGATCGCATTTTTTTTTGTTTAAAGTAAATAGCAATGTAATAAAATTGGCAATCACATTAAAAAAAAACAAAATAAAAATGATAGTAGAAAAAAGGTAGAGCGAAACAGTTGCACTAGGTACTGTAAAGACCAAAGTGTCACTTAATAGAAGCTTACATACTACAACTAGCACTAGACAGTAGGCAACCGAATTACGTAAAATATTTATAATGAACAATCATTTACATAATATTACTATTATAAATTATTCATTGAATTTGATAATTATTTTACGTTTGGTTCACTTTCAGACTACAGCAAATTAATTAAACATTTTAATCTGTAAATGTCCATACGAAAAATAAAAATTAATTATATTATGAATGATATCTATATGTTAAGTTTGTATTAGAATTCTTATCAAATCTGTGCGCACATTAAAAACACGAAAGTCCGTACCTATGATGTATAATATTATTTACTATATTATGTACGATTTAATATAATTATTAAATTGTACAATCATCTAGAGACACAGCGTAAATGACTACTCATTATCGACCATGGAGGAATATAATATCATTAGCTTCTTCGTGATATAATACATTTCAGTATTCTTTTTTTTCCTTTTCAAATGATTTTTAAATGCGATCATATTTTAGAAAATGGTTACTAATTATTACTTATTAGTTAGGTATTACTTAATGGTGTAAAATGTAAAAATTGATGCAAAATATATTCATATTTTAGGACTACGTCTGCAAAAAAGTGGTCTAAAGTGACCCATGTAATGATAATTTATATTGCTATACAGAGTGCAACAGGAAGACCTAAAGAAAATTATGATATTTAAACGTATAACAAAAATTGTGAAAATTATATGATTAATAAATAATTTAAGAAATATACTCTTGTCAGTAAATTCTAAAAAATATTATTTAAAAAAAGTAATTACATTCCAAATTAATTTAATTTAAAAATATTGATATTTAAAAAAAATAACTATATGACTTAGATAAATGTTTTTATCATCAAAATTGTTCTTAAATCAGATTCACAAAATGACTATTTTGAATTTATCCAAAAAATTTAAATCAAATTTAATTTTTTATTTTCAGTGTTACAAAATATAAATAATTTTTTTACGTGTAGCTCAAGGGACTATACATTATATATGAAAAATATATTTTAAAATATTGATTAGAACAAAAGTTATTTCATCTATTAGGTCTTCCTGTTACACTCTGTATAACCGTGTCCTAGACCGTAGTCACTCTACTACATTTTAAAATTAATTTGTTTAATTTTTTATCGTGATACTTAGGTAGGTACTTATAATTATTTTTTAATTTTGTTTTATTAAAATAAATTATATATGCAAACATAATAAATTACCTCAAAACTCTTCAATTCAGTACGATAATAGTAGGTATTATTTAATAACATATAATTGTAATATGAAACAGTTAAAAAATGTTTTTGACAAGTGCCCTCAAACAAAGTTGTACGATCTGCACCATGCCAGCATCAAACAATAAATGAAATAAAATATAAACTTATTACAATATTGTAGATAGTACATATTGTATGGCTATTATCTATCAGTGTGGCCAGCAGAATAAAAAGAAACATGTTTAATACAATTGTATTACCTATACTGGATACCTAGTATGTATATACTGTTACAGTTTATAATAAATCCACAGATAATATAGATAGATATAATCATAGATATATACAACAACTAGATAGCCGTCTTTATACTACAGTTGTGACCAATATGTTGAAATCGGCCGCCATCTATAAAGCAGGCAATGTTTACATTTATTTTACATTTATTTATATACATATATATTTATCTATACATATATACTATGATAATATTATTTTGTAAACATTGCCTGCTTTGTAAATGGCGGCCGACTTCCATGACAAGAAGAAGACGGCTATCTAGTGGTTGTATATACCTATGGATATAATATAATATAGATCTAGAAAATGTTTTCATATATATTTAGAGGTATACTTGTCTATGTAATTAACATTGTTATCAAGTGAAGCTCAGCTGTGGATAGCCACCATTTTCTCGGCGGGCAACACATTTCATTTATTATACAAAAACATTAGGTATAAATAACATCGTTTTTAGTGGTAAAATAAAATGGTAAATGTAAAATGACTTATATAAATTTTTTTTTAAACTACAGGCTTAGAAATAATGAAATATGGTACAAAATAAATCATAATTAATCTTATTAGTCATATGAAATACCATAAAATTGCCCTCCGACTTTGATGCTTTAATTCACGGTAGGAGTTCGCTATAAAATACTATATAGATATCTGTGTAATAAATCCGTGTTTTTATTTTATTACATTTGGTTATAACCAGTGGCGTAGCTAGGGGGCTAAACGGGCTATAGCTTCCCCCCCCCCTCTCCATTGACTGTGCCGACCTTAGAATTTATCAAGATTAATAAAAAAAAATAAAAAGTGTAAATAAGAGACATATTGTATAATATTTTCTATACTTAGCCCCCCTCATATATCATTCCTGGCTACGCCACTGGTTATAACATTTTAAGCCGCATAAAGATGGTATTATTTATACGGAAATCCATAATTTATAACAGAAACGTGAAAACGTAAGAACGTCTGACTGATTAAACAAATTATACCAACCAAGCCGTATTTTTTTAAGTTATCATTATTAACTATTTATTTATTTTAAATATTAATAATTTCTACTTGTAGAGTGCAGACTTGTTGACTTGGGCTACCGTATGATTCAAATTATATTCCTTTTTTTCACTCAAAATCTCATATTTTTCCGGGTATACCGACACAAGTTAACACTGATTCTACGTGTGTTTCGGCTAAATACCTATGTAAACTAAATGATACCTAGTATTGATTATATCACTTTTATAATGATAAAGTCATAGGTACTAAAGTAATTCATTATAATATGAAATATACTATAATATACCTACCATGACAAAATATAGATTTTTTTTGTCATGTTCTATACCACCTTATATGAACATGAACTAGTTAGGTAGTTATTATATTTCCATTATTATTTATTATTATACAATTAAACGGTCGTAAAAATTATTGGATTTCCACTAATCATAATTCAATTCAAACCTAACAGTAACTGTGTTGGGTAAGAATTAATATGTTTTTATGTTATATTTTAGATTTATCTTTACCGATATACATGATTGATAGTAATATCAGTAAAATTGGCAGTGTCGTACGTAGGATTTTTCAATGGGGGGGGGCTTGAAATTTAGTTACAATTTTATTTTTATTTTGTCCAGTCTAATTATTTTATTTCAGACGTTTAGTTGAGGTATTTTAAAATATTTGTAATTTCTCAACTTTACTGGTAGAAAAAATGATCTGATTATAAACTTCGATGCCCGATGTATGCGTTTTTGGAAGCAAATTGGATCTAGTTGGTACTTTAGGAGATCCAAATTTAAAATAATTGGAGAAAAAAATGAAAATTTGTTAAAATTGTTTGGTAACCAGCTTGGTTATACTGGCCTCACTTGGATAATATTTGATTAATTAAAATGTTATTTATCAAGTCAAAAAGCTTAAAAATGTAATACGTAAGTTTTCATTATAGCTGAAATATTAACAATACGTAGGCATCATAATTATTTTTTATAAGCATTTAAAGTTCAAATTTCGCCAAAACCACAGTTAATTAATTTGTACTTCAAAACTTATAAAATATTAAATGTGTATTGGCTAGACAATTTCGTACAAGTAGTTCATACTTTTATCGGAAAATTACAGAAAAATTTAGGAAAATTGGTATGCAAATACAATGTTTTTTCAAAAATGAATTCATTCTAGTAAGACGTATATGAAATTTACATCTTGCTTACTACATTTGACAGTTGAAACTTGATGAATATTTTTTTTTTTTTGAGTAATAATAATACGGGCAATGGGGGGCTTCAGTCCGTTAGCCCCCCGCCCCCTGCGTACGCCCCTGATAACTGCCTATATCAGAACTTACAATGGTTTGAATGTGCTTAGATGTAGCTAGTAGTAACTTTGATTATTCAATGTTTTTCCTTTCTTCCATGATACATTTTTTCCCTAACAGTTCTATATCATAAATCATAATTCGACAGAAAAGATAGTCATAGGTATTTACTACGATTACTTATGATAACTACAGTTACGACGAGCTCCTTATATATTTTGTAACCTGTATACTACAACGCGGTAGTTAACTTATTATTTCCAAAAACTACATCGAAAATACAAATATATATATAATAATATTGGTATTTGGAATCACTACTCGATTCTCGTAAATTGTTGGCTATTTCAGTATTTAAAAATATTCTTATAATTATTCTATATCTAGATAAATTACCACAGATAACCATTACATTTATCTAGATGAGATAATTAGATGATTTTTAATTCATTTTAATTATTTTGATCTAGATAAGAATAAGAAATAATTTTATCTAGATAATTCCCATAGAGTAATACTCTATGATAATTCCCAACACTGCCTAAAACCAGAACCATGGTTATATGATACTTTTAATAATACATGCATATAAATCCTTTGCTGTGATTGGTTGGTTAGGTTAAGTTACCACACGATTAACGATACCGTGTTGTTGGACACAGCTGAATATTTTTCGTGTACACAGAAAACACGTATAGTGGAAACCCGCCTTTGGTTTTATAATACACAGATAAGCCATGCTAATTGCATTCAACCGCTTCCAATATTAAGTGGCCTGGTGTCTAGTCCAGTCATTTAACGATTTGTTGAGGAATTAAATCGGAAAGTTTTGATACTTTGCAAAAAGTTTGGTTATAGGCACCTGATTAACCAAAAAAAAGTCGCCATTCCTCCGAGTTCCGGAAGTGTCCGCCATCTTGGATTTTAGGTGCGATTTTTCAGTTTTTTCAAATTATCTTTGAAAATACTAATGTTATATCAAAAATACCTCTATACAAAAATGTAGCTGATAAAATTTTAAACAAATATAGTTTAATTTTTTTTTTTTGCAGCTTGAATAGGTTAAGAGCAAAATTTAACCATGTCTTATAATATTAAACGCGGCGCGCTATAATACTATAATATAGGGTGAACGTAGGCGGCGTGCCGCACATATGTGTCCATTAGAAAACGCAATATTTACGTTTTTTTTATATATATTAACATATTACAAATAAATATTATTATTGATATACGCTATATTATAAATAATTTAAATATTATATAATCATATAATATATACACCACGTATTATATTATATTTTAGTAAAATATAAATATTAGGTATTTTATAACAGTATTATATAGGAAAGTACATTGAACGCATTAAAGTTTGTTCAATGGTCATATCCGACCAATTACCTGACCAAAATTGATTTGTACGCCTTATAGTAAAATCACTTTCATTTATAAACCGTAACTGTTTTCTAGCGTTTTCTAGTGGACACAAGTGCGGCGCACTACCTACCTATATAATATATAGTATTATAGCGCGCCGCGTTTAATATTATAAGACATGGTTAAATTTTGCTCTTAACCTATTCAAGTTAAAAAAAAAATAATCAGACCTTATTTATTTAAAATTTTATCAGCTACATTTTTGTATTGAGGTATTTTTGATATACAATTAGTATTTTTAAAGATAATTTAAAAAAACTGAAAAGTCGCACTTAAAATCCAAGATGGCGGACACTTCCGGACCTCGGAGGAATGGCGACTTTTTTTTGGTTAATGAGGAGCCTATAACCAAACTTTTTGCAAAGTTTCAAAACTTTCCGATTTAATTCCTCAAAACACTAATTTTGGAGCTTAAATGACTGGACTAGTAGGTTTTTAAATTTTTCCGTAATTCTATAAAATTCGAAAATGATATTTTATATTTTAGTTTCCTTCTTAATTATAATACTCTTCTACTAATCTTCTGTCAGATACCTATTTAGTGAGAGTTGTACTATATCGAAAAAATAACTTCACAGGAATAATTCTCAGGCCTTGTAGAATTATCGGATTTTGATTACTATTTTATTTTATCTAAAAGACTTTCTACAGGCTGCATTGAACTCCGATTTTTTAGTTTATTTCAAATAATGGTAATAGCTTAACATTTTATTATTATACTTATTATTATATAGTTCAAGATTAAAATATTGAAAAACGGAGTTCAATGTTATCTGTAATATTACACTTTATTAATTTAAAAAAAAATATACAGAACAGGATCATTATTCCCGTATAACGTATTTTTGAGGACAAAATCACATTGGGATATATTATGTATATCATAAAATCATTGGTTATCATAATACTCAAGATTTAGAATATTAATAAAGCTAATTGTTTATAGTTTATATAATTTATTTGGTTCCTACCAGTATTGTATCATTTTTAGGTATACACTTTGGGCTGTTATTGTTATTTGTTTCGCTGGGGACTCAACAAAAAACAAATAGTTCATTAAATGTCCTACTTTAGGAAAACTAAAGATATTTTAAAGTTTGTAATATGATTAGAATAATGATGTATTACATTAGCAGATACATCAAATAAAAACATTAAGCAACATTTTTACATTACTCAATGATCTTTTTAAAATTGAATGATGAAAAATGTTTACATTTTATTCTTCTGAGACAGTGGAACCTATATTAATTTTACTATTATATAATATAAATTAAATATTATTATAGTATATTTAAATTAAATTTAAAGTTTTACTTTTATACTATATTACTCATTGGCCATTAGTATTATAATTTATAAAATAATATTAAGTATATAAATAATTTATTAATAATCTCAATATTAATTATTAACATGTAAATAACATTAAACATTTAAACACGATTACATTTTTTTAATGCGATTTAATTATTTTTTAAATTATGTATATGTTTGTACAATTAATTTTGTACCTTTAAAGCTGAGGCTAATTATATATCAAGTCATCAAAATTACATTAACTTTCATTTAAAATTGACAAAATTATTAAATAGGTAGGTAATTTGGTTATATTATAATTTGTAAACATAATGCAATATATTATTATAATTACGTGTATGAAAATTTAAATATAGATTAATTATGTGTGAAATAAAAAAAACAATGAGCATGTATGTAATAGATAAAATTATTTTATAATTAATAAAAATAACCACTATACATAATAAAATAATAACAATCGCAACCAATCCAGTTACCAGCACACATAATAAAAAAAAATATATATTATGTATATATGTTAATAAATGAAATAATAATATTGCAATAAAATATTAAAGATAAACATAATGGAATAAAATAGAAATACATATAAGATAATAAAAATCACAATGCGCGGTGATAACTGATTTTGGCATTGCAAATCGTAATTATCAACATTGATAAAACGAACAAATTCACCCGCGTATAAAAAAGATAAATGTGGCACAAGTACTATAAAAGTTTAATAGTTTAAAATTATAAACACCACTATTTGTTATTTGAACAGACAAGTCAATAATTGCTGTTAATTGGCTGATGTTGTAATAGCTCCATTGCCACTACTAGCACCAATTTTTTCAGGTTGAATCGGTGGTGGGCCTGATATTAACAGATCGTCATCCAACAAATTTAAGATTGGAGTGGCAGTTGATGTCATGGTGGCCAAGCCACCATCACCGGCAATAGGAAGCTGCTGTTGTTGATAGTACTGTTGCTGCTGTTGATGTTGGTTGAAGGCCACTGCCGCCATTGGCGGCTGCTGATAAATGTAATTGTTAAGGGTTGTTGGTACTGACATTACTGTTGTTGGGGGATGATGTTGCTGAAGTTGTTGATAATAACTACTGCCGACACTAACGCTGTTGTTTGACAATAATGGTGATTGCTGCAGACTGCCAGTTACGCCAGACGTTGACGTTGGTTGCAGTATAACTTGTTGCTGGTGTTGTGGTGGTTGATACAGTTGGGATGTTTGTTGCTGGAGCGGTGAAAGATAGTAAAAATTACTAGTAGTACTTCCTACTGTGGCCGTTAATTGATGGGGCTGTTGCTGTTGCTGTAAATGCTGATATATCTGAGGCGATTGTTGTTGATACAGTTGAGGCTGCTGCTGTGGATACAATTGCTGTTGGTACAATTGAGGCTGTTGTGGATGTTGTTGCTGTGGTTTCTGTTCCTGTAAATGCTGTTGGTAATTTTGAAGTTGTTTTTGCTGCTGTTGCTGTTGTTGTTGTTGCTGTTGTTGTTGTTGTTGTTGTTGTTGCTGCAGTTGTGATGGTAATTGATGATAAAAATGTCCAACAGTTGATGCACCACCAGAGGTGGTAGACTGTTGCACTATTGCTGCTAAGCCACAACTGTTAACAGTAGCTGACGAAATCGAAGGTGAAGACATTGGCAATGGTGACTGTGATATGCCAGTAGATAAACCACTACTTCCCTCTATCATTTGCTGTTGATTTTGTTGTACAAATACTCCTGCTGTTCCAACACTTGTCGCACCAGCATTAGTGGTTGAGATTTGTTGCTGGTACTTTTGTGATGAATAAAATTGCTCTTGTCGCGATGCTAATAATGTATGAGGATGGTGATACCCATAACCACTGGCAGCGCCATAACCAATACCACCAGTGTATTGTGATGGTAGTGGTCGTTGCAAAACTGCAACTGCTGCCGCTGCATTTGGGAATACGTCAGTACCACTACTATATGAAGAAATTGTGTTTTGGCTACTCACACCATTGTTATCACTCAATTGGAGAGCATTCATCATAGGCGTCATGGGTAAATCAATATCACCAGTAGTAGTTGAAGTTATACTGTTGTATGTTGGTGAAGGTAGTGTAGGATTGTCTGATGATTTTGTCGTGAGTAGTTGATAATTGTAATAGTTATATGGCACAGATGATGATGATGATGATGATGATGATAAAGGAGAAGGGAGTGATGGAGTAGAAGAATTTACAGGTACTGTCAGTGCTGTTGAACCTACAGCAACATTGTAAGCGGCTGCATACGGATAATTAGTTGATATTGCTGATGCTGGCTGTTGCTGGCTGTTGTTGTGACGATTGTAAGTTCCTTTTGTGGAAGGCAAATGACCACCGTAGTAAGGAATGCCTCCATCACTGGAATTAAATGAGGACGACGATGGTAGATGTATTTGATTATGACGGTACTGATGATAATATTGTTTTTGCTGTTGTTGCTGTTCAGATCCAAGCGGTGAAAGTCTACGAAGGTGGTTATGCTGCTCATCCCAGTGACTACCCCCAAGTGGTGCAACGGGCGGTTTATTAAGCCCACCATTACTGCCAAAGCTTTCAATCAAGGCAGCCAAGTCTTCCTGTTGATGATCTTGGTCATCAATTCCCGAGACAGCAGCAAGTAAATCATCAAGACCACCAATTGTGGCGGTAGGGTCGTCATCTGTCTGTTGTGTCGTTGATTCCCATTTTTGGTGTTGTTTTATCATCTGATCTCGCTGTTCGGTCTGCACCTGGCAAGTACCTATTGGAAACAAAACATACAATTAATTAAGGATATGGACAATAGCAAACGTAAATACTGCATTGAGAGGATTAGACAATATGGAATTGATAAGATACTAACGAATGACATACCTTTTACACGTTGTAACAGTTTTGATACGTTAGTTAACAACCGCTGGTAGAAATCCAAACCCTTTGCACACCGTTCGGCTAGAACTGCATCTGGGAGTAGACCACAGGTTGGTGATGCCGCCACGGTGTCTCTACAAGTTTCTAATGGTGTCCCTCCATTGGATACCACAAAACTTTCAAAAGCGTCCAATAATGACGAAACTAGAGTCCGGCGCCGTTGCATGGCATTAGCAAATGCCCGCCGTTCAGGTGCCGCTCGTGCATACGCCGACCTCACAGCGTCCAAAATTTTTAGTTGGGCTGTCAAGTTCTGATCAATCATGCTCACCTATTTATGCAAACATAAACACACTACATATTAATCATTTCATCAAAAAATGAATGCAAAATTGGAAAATTGATTTTTTAAAAGATTTTATAGGTTTTATTAAAAAACAACAACATATCAATTTAACATATTATTAAGAATTGCTAAAAAGAGGCAGATTTGAATGTATTGAAATCCAAATTGTGTATAATCATCTTATATGACGTATTAAAAAATGTATGTAATTAAATGTAAATAAAAATACAAAATATTATGCAATGTGAAAGAGAACTGATACATTATGTTTTATTTTTTTTTTAAGAGGACACAACACCCGTATGTATTTTCTCCATCTTTCAAATGCTAAACATACCAAATTTACGCTCAGAAATTCAAGTTGTAT
>NC_042493.1:15919529-15920153 GCF_005508785.2 Acyrthosiphon pisum
CCTCGCCAACTTGAATTTCTGAGCGTAAATTTGGTATGTTACGCATTTGTAAAACAGAGACAACACATGCGGGTGTGGCGTCCTCTTAATATCAATTTAATACTTAACCACATTTTACAACATTTTAAACGTAGTAAATTAATTAATGTGGTACATCAGATACATTTCTTTTAATTTTTCTATGTAGCTTTGAAATAGTATATTGTGTGGCAAGGGCGGGAAGTGAGCCACACATACTATTTTTTGTCACGTCCCTGCGTTCATGGAAAAGGTTATGCAGGGATCTATGCAACAATTATACTTTTCTACAAAATATGTTTATGCGTCATGCAAGGAGGTTGTATTACTAAATTTAAGATGTAACCAAAAGCTTATGTTTTGTAAGGACTGTGGTAGGTATACATTTTAGTTACTGGTTGTGCAGGGGATAATACGCGCCCGGCGGCCGGCACTTTTGGGGATTTCTTCTTTTCCGCCCGACACTTTTGGGGATTTACTCTTTTCCGCCCGCCGGACGGAAAAAGGTTGCTTTCCAACGCTTCAACCGTGGTCGAAAACCAAACTTTCGGTGCAAGCGTGACAAAAAATATATTTTAATAGTTTCAATTATGAATTAAGGGGATT
>NC_042493.1:15920639-15950477 GCF_005508785.2 Acyrthosiphon pisum
TTATACTGAATACACTGATGATATTATATTCAGTTGTATAAAGTTTTATACTAATTATACTTGTGTTTATAAAGATAATAATAAAAATATAATAATATTTATTAATACGCACCAAATTTCCAAACCGATCTTCCAACTTTTTTTTCACCGCTTCCGTCACATCAACTTCCGACCCTCGCAGTTCTCCTAGAATATCTGCATCTTCCTGACCTGCGGCCGCAGCTTCCTTATCCTCTCGGTTCATTTCTTCTCGAAGCCGGGACAAGAGTGTCTGCCGCTGCTCACGCACTTCTTTCATTTTTCCGACTACCATATTAAGCCGATCCAAACGTTTTATTGATTCTCGTTGCAACATCCGTAATCGACTATCACTACCATCGTCCGATTCTGAGTCTTCGTTTTGGTCCGATGACTCTACGGAGTGCAGGTAAAAAAAATCATATCCATGGTTTATTATATTATACTATAATATATTACATGACTTGATTTTCCCTGGAGTGTTAATACTCACCAGCCACATCGTAAGACGATTCAACAGAACCAGAGGCGGCGACTTCAGACGCGATCACAGATATTGCAGGACGAGCTGGCGGTAAGCGGGCAGCGAGTTCAGTTGGTGGCAATGCTAGCAGCTCCAGATCCCGGCGACGACGATCTCGAACAGCTCGACTTAGAGTCACCCAGCTGTCCCGTGCCCGGCCTACATGAGCTTCCCTGTATCGGGAAGCCTCGCGGCGTAATTCACGCATCCGACCAGCAGAGTAATCATATGGACGACCTACAGTGCGTCGATATTCGGAGTCACCGAGTTCTTCAGTCTTAGGTTATATTTATCACCGTACAAATTGTCAGCAGACACAAATGCCAAATAAACGTAATAAATTAGTTAAATCCCAATAATATTATATAGTAAAATAAATTTGAACTCATAAAAATGGACCAATTTGTCACAATCAATATGGTATACGAGTTTATATAGAGTAACAGAAACAATACCAGCTAAACATAATAACACAAATATTATGTTTCAAAGTGAGGTGTCATATTTTGTTACTGAATTTTATCAAAATACATTAAACTTATTAGACGGTAATTACTACTTTATTTTTTTTTTTCATAAAAAGGTGTAGATAAGTTTATTTGTACTGAATACAAAAAATAAAAATAATATAGTCATGATATAAGCAACTGATCGAGAAGAAACATATAAATAAATAATATTTTAGTTTTAAATGTAGGTATTATAATAAGAATTAATTATACCTTGTGACTTTTATTGTTTTTTAATACAATAACCCAGTGGGAAGGCAAAAATAATAATTATTAATAAATAAATATATAATACCTTTAGTAATCTGTCTATTTCGTCAAGCATACCATCTACAGCCTGAACTGCAGCTGATAGCCTAACCATGTCAATATCCAACTGGTCTTCTTCATCTGCAATAGATGATGTTCCGTTTTCTTGTCGCTGTTGCAACATGGCTTGGTAAGCAGCACAACAATTAACTAATTGCTTTTTTCCACAACAATCATAAATGATACAAAACAATATGTTTATAACAATTAACAACTGAAATAATCAATAAGAATAAAAAACAACATAAAAATGAGTGCTTACTTGTGGGAGTACTGCAACATCATTATTTTCTTTACCACCATCACTGGATTCGGAATCTAAGCCTTTATACATTTCTAAGCATTCCAGATGTAACGTGTCAGAAAATTCATTCAATCGGTCATCTGCTTCCTGGCACAATAATTGCATATCTGCTTCAAGGTTGCGTTTCTCTGTTCTGTTAAAATCAGAATATGATTAAGATATGATTATGTATTTTAACTATTGGTACTTAGTATTATTACATGCTAATTTAAACTAAACATACCTCACTATTTTACATTAAGCTTTTAAACTGTACCATTCTTACTAAAAATAAAATAACCTTATTAGGTTATAAGGCTCAGTAAATTATAAAATATTTAGTTTAGTTTTTTGTTTTTCTATAAAGGTCAACTGTTAAATATAAAATGTTAATATAAGTTTTTAAGAATAAAGCATATTTGTTTATCAATTTAAGTTATCAATACATATTCAAGTGGATACAAAAAAATGATTAAAATTATGATTAATATTATTGCATTTTCAAGCACAAATAACTGTTTTAACACAAAAATTTCATTTTTAAAGACTCAATATATATAATACCTAATTATATATTATCAATATATAGCAATAATTGAAGATCTAAATTT
Organism: Acyrthosiphon pisum; assembly: GCF_005508785.2. NCBI lineage: Eukaryota > Metazoa > Arthropoda > Insecta > Hemiptera > Aphididae > Acyrthosiphon > Acyrthosiphon pisum. Next base: position 15,922,893 of record NC_042493.1, read on the forward strand.
AATTAAACACTTTAAAGGTAAAACATATTTTACATTTAAATGTTTTATATAAAATGAATAGAAAAAATGTGCTTCTTGCTTAGATAATATTATGCCATTTGTATTAATAAAAAAATCATATTACTCCTAGAAAAATTGTTTATTATCAATCCAGAAATTAAATAAACTAATGATCAATAATTTAATTTTTTTTTGTATTACTCAATAGCTTTAAAACAATAATAGTTTATTTACTTATAGAAATGGATTGGTCTTTGGACTAAGTGTGTGAATAATGTGTTTAGTATTTTACTAAAAATTACAAATTGTCTTAATTTAAAATTATTGAATATTTTCATGTATGTTTTTTGAACAATTTAATTTGATTACTATAAGATGCTTTTATACCACATATCTTCAACTACATGTAGATATTTTATTTTATATTTTAATATGTAGTACCGTCCATCTAATATGTCTAAAGGTAGATTGATTCAAGTATTTATGAGAAATTATATCAGAAACAGAGTATTGTTAACTCAATATGATACCAACCTGTACATTGCTGCTCGGTGACGGGTAACTGTAGGCACTAGATCCTTGAATAAGGAAGTAGTAGTAACACTAGATGATTCATTATTATTGGTGACCAAAACAACAGCTAATAGCTCTGGATCATCAACACCAAATGCTATAGGCTTCACCAGAGATGCACCCTTGACCCTATCCAATTGACGACGATGAGTACCGGTTTTTGATAAGGTATTTCCCAAACAATCACTATCGTCATCATCGGACAGAACAGGCACCACAGGTTCATGATAGATTAGCTCATTTTCTGACTTGGCTGCTCGCCACTTAGCCGCAGCCACATCCATTGCAAACGACAAAGTATCTCTGCGCATCTCCAATTCCTTTACAAATTATTATTATTATTGTTATTATAGTAAGCGTATGACAGTATAAACAGAAATTAAGTATGAAACGGATTAGAACTACTCAAAATACCAAAGAAGAATATACATCTGATAAAAATGTGTAATGAGAAAACAATTTGTAAAATTTGATTTCTACAGAATAACCTGAAACTATTGAGGTAAAATCTGGCTTGCGTCAAGGAAACGCGCTGTCTTCTACATTATAATCTAGCTCTTGAAAAAATAGTAAGAGATATAAATGAGCAACAGACAATGGACATAAGTGGAGAATTGGTGATATGTGCATACGCCAAAAATATTGTAGTGTGGGAGAGACTAGGGAGGAAGTAAACAACCGAGAAACTACTTTAAGAGGACGCCACACCTGCAGGTGTTGCCTCCATCGTGTATAATAAATATAAATTAAAAATGCTCATAACTCACTTAAAAAACTAAATTATTGTAAAAAAACTTCCAACAAAACACAGAAAATGTTCTTACCATCAAGTTTCATAATTGGTCGATTCACTCCAATTTATAAGCTAACGGCATAAAACGTGAATTTTCGAGCGTACATTTGGTATGATACACGTTTAAGACAATGACAACACATGCGGGTGTGGCGTCCTCTTAAGCAAGCATGTCAATGAGACTACTAGCGACTAATAGTAAGGTGCACAAGCTAGACATAGTCATTATTCATTAAGAGGACGCTACACGAGCATTTGTTGTCTTCGTTTTACAAACGTATATGACAAATTTTACATTCACATCAACACATTTTACTCTTTAATTTAATAAAGTTTTCCTCTACTTTGAAATTTATTTGAACAAGCTATATCAAAAATATTAATCCAATCTTGCATTGAATATACGGACATTTTTGTTGGCATTTTCAACAATCCTAGGTATAAAGTCAACTTCCATAAAAGAAAGGCCACTTTTCAAAAAATTATTATAATTATTTTTAAATTTTGAGATTTATAAATTCTTTTCTACCAGCTTAAATGTATACAAATTAATAAATGTAGGTTAAGAGAGCATGCGTTAAGAGGGCAACCCACATTCGTTGACTATGACTTACAAACACAAAACATAGCAAATTTTACGTTTTGAATAATCTATTTAACTCTGTTGTAATTAATATTGGAGCGAATTGACCTATTGTCAAATTTAGAAGTGAGAATATTATATAGTGAACCTCATAGGGTTTTTTTATTTTTATATTTTCATCTAAAAGCAAGTTGTAAGTATTTTAAAATTTTAAATTGTTTGTGCATTTTAAAATACTCATAACTCGCTTTAAAATTTGGATTATTCAGAACGTACAATTTGCCATGTTACTTGTTTAACAGCGCATGCGGGTTTAGTGTCGTCTTAACATTTTAGTAATTTCTTCCTTCAATAGTCTTACTTTGGCAGCAGCAGATCGACCAGCACCTGGGCGTCCATGCTCTGATTCTAAGTAATAGTAGTAGTCATCGTCTGCCGAATCTTCATCTTTCGACATTGAAGACGCCGTCTTACCACCGTTTTCTGATATCAAACCAGCCCGACCCAACAGGTTCACTGCTCGCCGGTAATATGACACACGAGTCCCCATTTGCTGCAGCTGATCCTGGACGTGTTGGCCTTGGAATAAGGCAGTTACAGCACCATAATATCGACACTTGAATTCGGAGTATAGTCGCCACTTCTGTAACACATTAGATAATAGTTTGTCAACCGATAAGTAAATAAAAATACACTCTCAAGCTCTAGCTGTATTTGAGAATATGACTACTGAGTCTAATCCTACAGCCTTTACTCACCTCGATTCTGCTAGTGCTTACGCAATATGGCTCACGTTCCACTCTTTGAACTGCATCCACCGCTCCAGCAAAATACTCACATATCATGGCTGATACTTTAGCTACATTGATAATAAAAATACCAAAAAACTTTAGCTACATTGATAGTAATAATACCAAGAAATCAATACCAATAATAATAACAATAATAATAATATTTTATACTCCATTATAATTATGAACCAGTTACCTACATTACAGCTTGTAAATTGGCCAACTTTTGTAGTAAGCATTACTTCATGCAATACTTAATTGTTACAAAAATGAATTTGAAAAAACCATTTTAACAATGTTACATATCGAGAAAAAATAAAAATATTAAATGGTTTAAGAATTATATTTTTTAAATTTTTTTTAAAATTTTAAATCCTTCAAAATCAATTGATATGAAAGATAAAAAATGATTATGTTATTGACCTAATATTTACTTTGAAAAATTATTTTATTTACTTGTGAAATTATTAGGTACCTCTATTATTAATATTAGAGGATGATAGCCACAGGTTACATACACAAATATATATTTAAATTACACATATGCTGCCTAACCAATATAGTATCGTATTTAATATACAGGAAGTAACAGGAAGACCTGACAAATAAAATAACTTTTGTTCTAATCAATATTTTTATTTTTTTTTTTTATACAAATTTATCGACTCTTGCACTACATCTATAGTATAACATTTCATATTTTTTTTTAACACTGAAAATAAAAATTTTAAAACTGATATAAATTTTATTTTTAATGATTCAAAATAGCCAAACTGGGAAATCTGGTTATGAGAAAATTGTTGATTGTAAAAAAATGTATTAAGTCTTGTAGTTTATTTTTTTAAATCTCGTTATTGTTTTAAATTAAATTTATCCAGTCGTTAAAACCTTTTGAATTCAAAAAGTAATACTTTTTCTTAAGAGGATGTCACACCCGCATTTGTGTTCTCTGTCTTACAAATGTACAACATAGCAAAAACTGTTTTGCATGGAACAACTTTTCTCGCACCATATTTGTTGTAGAATTAACAAATTTTTACAACACGTAAAGAAGAACTTTATCTATGCAACAGTGTGCTTTTTTATTTTATATCACTATCCAATCATTTTTTATAAGCAAATGAAAAAACAAAAAAAAAAACAAAATGTTTAGAAGTAAATAACTTTTATTGTATTTATGTTATCTAAAATATGGGCATGCTGTAGCATTGATAATTTTCCACCCAAATGTTCAGAAATTGTGAAGCCACTACTACAAACACGGAAAGATAAAATTTGTCCCGCGCTCATTTGTACATTTGTAAAACGGAGAAAACACATGCGGGTGTGACTTCCTCTTAAATATTTTAGGATTGTTTAAATAGATACTTGTTAAAATATACATTTTTTTTTTAAAGTTATTACATTTCAAATTAAAAGTCTTAGTTCAAAAATGTTGACTTTTTAAAAATCATAAAAGCGTGAAAATTTAATGCAAAGCAGTTGAAAAATATTAAAAATACATAGGCCCAATTTTTTTTTTAAGAATTTATAGTTTGAATTTTGACACAATTTAATAATTATTTTTTAGTTGTAATGTATAAAATGTTCAACTTTTATAGCTAAGGATTGAAAATTTAATACAAAGTTCCACGTAAATAGGTTATATATAAATTACTTTATTCACAATAATATCATTAAATATACTTAGTAATAACTAATATCATAGGCTGACTAACTGTTTTCGCTCAGAATTGTTTTTCTTATACAATGATTTTATATCATTGAATTCAAATTTAACACCATCCATTACAATGACCCACTTGTAGCCTAATGTACAAAAGAGCAACATCTACTTACCCACTTTTTATTTTCACAATTAAAATTTAAAATAAAAAAAGTTAGATTTTATATGTATCGTAAAACGTGTTTTTAAAACAAAAATTTATAAAATATTGATTAGAAGAAAGGTTATTTAATTTGTCAGGACTTCAGGTTACATTCTGTATACAGTTTCTTGAAAATTCTTTTGCTGGCAGACTTCAATCGTATTTATTAAAAGACAGAATTTCTTTGTATATTATTTATTTATTGATGTAAAACATCTAATGTGGCAGGAAGAATAAGCGATTGTCATATGGAGATGCTCGTATAACCACACGCGCAAAACATGTAAGGCACGTTTCATAGGGACGCATATCATACGAGACGTATCTTATACACACGTTTTTAATTTACATCAATATTCATATGCACCATACTGGCAAGGATACGCCATAAATTTAACCAATGTAACTGAAGACGTGCATGTACAAAACATTATAAATTATATGCGCCCATGTGAAACGGCCCTAATGCGTCTTTAAAATAAAGAATTTTTCTTTAAAAAATTTGAATATTTTGTTTTTGATTATGCCATGTTTATTTCCATTAATAAACCATCCTTTCAAATTTCATGCATATTTTCTATACAAAATAATTTTGATGTTTCTCATCTGTCATGGGTCCCACAATAGCTCATTTTTATTTTTTATTTATGTTAATACCTATTATAAGAGATTTTCGGCCATCCATCATACTCTTCTCTAGAATGCACTCTTGCGCTTGTGCTAGTGTCACATTGTATGCAAATTCAAGGACTGCGCGGCTTGTAACTTGTGGCTGCTGTCGATGGTTCCACTTAGTTTGTTCATTATTGGATCCATTGCCACCAAGCAATTGCTGTGAACAAAACAGGTGCAATACAATTAATATATTATTAGCACACAACACATACTCAAAAATTATTCAAATCTTTTGGGTATGCCAGAATATGTGATTATTGCATAGGAAAATACCTGAAATGCCCATGCAGCACATTGCAAGTGTGTGCACGCTATCTTAAGGGCATTGTTTGATGGAATTTCCGCATCAACTGTAGTTGGCATACTGGAAGATACTAATGGTGGTGACCTGTCCTGCGCTGCAGCAAGCCGGCTATGAGCTGCGCCCACATTGTACAGCACGCACCTCATCTCATACCCGATGTTGCCACAATCAACTACCACTTTGGAGTCCACATCATTTTTCACTTGATGCTGCAGGTTTATTTTGCCACCAAGAGCTCGTTTCCTATATATTAAATAAATGGCATTAATTAATAAATATTAAGATGAAGTTATATATCATAAACAAATTAAGTACTTAAATTCAAGACTACAGTAGTAATTGTCTATATATGACTAGGTATTAACTATAAAATACATTGAATTTACTTGTAATAACTTATGAATACTCACCATTTAAACATCAACGGTTTTGGTTCTCTAGCCGTTCCAACCTCAACACCATCAGAAGATTCTTTTAGCCCAATACCTTGTTGCTGCATCAGTTTAGGAAACTTATCCGTTAATCGAACAAGGTGTGCATAGTAACGTTTTAATGCTGTGCAATCTTCTACGGTGCAAACAGATGACATCACAACGTTCATAGCAGATTGTCTGAGTCCAAGTAATGTGTCCATGTCAGCAGAATATAAACTGGGATCTCGGTCATATGATTTTTGTATTTGCTGCATAAAATATTAACTATAAATTATACAATATTCATACACACAATAGCTAAAGTGGTAAATTTTACATTCATAAAAATAAATTTTAAATTGTAAGTTCTAAAATTAGCGTGAATTGATATGTTATAAAATCATTTATAGGTAAGATTATTATCTAGGGCATATCAAGTTATAACCTTTTTGAAGCTATACATTTTTAAATTATCATAACTTACCTACTTAAACTAAATGGATGTCCCTATTAGAGCTGCAGCAAGATTCATCAGCACTCCTGGCAATTTAACATATTACCACCATTGTACATGTTTACCCCCCCCCCCCTCCTTCAACCACTCACAAAGGATGTATAAATTAATTATATATTATATAGTAATAATAAAACATAATTCATCTTCAAGTGAGATAATCGTCTTGTATACAACAATTCACTTCAACAATTTACAATTTTTTAAACTAAATTACAAATTACATTCAAATCCATAAATAAATAAATATTGAAAAAACATTTGAAACAAATTTTGTATTTTTAAAGTAAACATTTTTTACTATAATTTAATTCTACTTTGATGATTGATATTTTTCTTATTAGCAGATATAATAGAATAAAATAAGAAACGCATAAAATATTTGTCAGAAAATAAAATTTCCCTAACTGATTGAATTTATGTTTAAATATTTACTCGACTTAAAGATTACAATATAATATCACTGTCTAGCCAGTTGTCCATTTATTTACTCCACTTATAAGTATCTTACCTTCGATTATTGAACTATAGTAAAAAAATAATAAGTTATTTATTTATTTATTTATTACTAATAATCATAGTAGTGTATACAACTATTTTGCATATATTCTAAATAAAATGTAATATATTATTATTAATAACATAGATATATTTTGTTATGTCTCTTTTTCCCCTTTTTCATTAACCTAGCCCAGTTTCGCCAAACTCTAGCTACAGCTCTGGTTTCTATTCAAGCATTTTATGATATTTAAATTAAATATACCTACCTAGATCAATTTAAAAAAAAAAATAATAACATAACTTGGTCAAAAGTTTTAGGAAATTTTCTTGCTTAAAATATAATTATTTATTAATTAATTAAAAAAATAGTATTATAACGACCACTGGATATCATAATTTAATTTTAGGTACTCTATTTTAAGTATATTAACTTGTGATACCATTGCTTTGTATAAATATCAAACACCAAAATGTTTTTGAAAATACTAGCCATGGGAACAATCGAGAAGTGAGTAATCAAGAGGTTATAACAATAGAGAGATTCACTTGAAAAAACCTCTCAGTCAATTTAGTATTTCATTACACTCAGTACAACTCACATTATTCCATGCTCGCTAGACAATTAGCTCTTAAATTAATTAGTATTACCTATTAGACATTTTAGAAAAGAAATAAAATGACGTGTAACAAGGTACAACTTGTTTTAGTATATGTGTAGTTGCCCTTCTCCGTACTATTTACGGTTAATGTTTGCTGTATTGCTGTTTCATTTTGAGAGATTAAATACCAAAAAAACCAAATGGAAAAAATTATAAATTCATGTAGGTAGGTACTTAATAAATGATTATAAGCAGGGCTCGGAAGTTGTAGCACTAAAAATATTACTTTTTAGCTCTTAAATATGCACTTAATAACTCCAAAATATGCGCTATAAAAAGCACAAAATATCAAAAAATATGCATTTAAATTGAAAAAATTAAATTTATTTTAAAAAGTTAAATGTAATTATACAATTTTATAAAATTGTTGGGCTCATAGACATCAGGGACTGTCTGGACTAGTTGAATTATAAACCGTTAACAAAATATATATTAAGCTACTTAAATATGTTTGTAAAAGTGTACTTATAAGATCTATTTATTTCCTATTTCCTAACCAAATTAATCATTATTTTCAACATAATGTGATAATTTCCTATATTTTGTATAATATGTAGGTATATATTATGTATATTAAGAAAATATGCCTAAAAATAGCACTATAAATCCTACATTAGCAAAATAGCAATAAAAACAGTAAATATGCAAAAAATAGCAAAATAAAATTTCGTGTATGACATCAGAGAAGTGTGATACATATTTGTATCTTATTTTGGATGTTCAAGGACGAACCAAGAAAAATATGCATTTGCTACACCTTCGGAGCCCTGATTACGAGTTACTCAACTGCAAATATTTCAAAAGTATGAAACAGAAGTGTGAAAAACTTATCAAATAGGATAGGTAGATACTGGATAGGTTATTAATATTATTTTATTACAATAAATTAATAACCTAGTAAATAGAAATTAGTAATTACTAATTTTCATTAAATTGTGATGTTATATTTAGACACCAGTCGGTTGTAATTTTGTGAGAATCACTCGATTACATCAGTTTATTTGATCCTGAGAGAATCACTCTGATTATTTCAGCTGATTTAGATATTGAAAGAATCACTCAAGAATAATCAGACTTTCAAAAAAATCAATTAAATCTATCAGTTGAGTATTTCAAGTACTTTCTCTCAATTGTTCCCATCACTAGAAAATATAGAAAATAAAAATCTAAATTTTGACATATGGGTTCCATATTGAAGTTTTAAAAATTGTTAAACTAGAATAGTTGTAAAATATAATAATAAAACAATGTATCAAAACGTTAAACTCGAAGATTAGACAAAAAATATTTCTTTCAGCTGTAATATGCTAATGGAATGCTCGAATGTTGATACATTTCGTTATCATAAAATACAGTGTACTTAACTCAGAATAATCATTCTGTATTTTAACATGAGACATTTTTCTTAATTTTAATATTACGTATATAATTTAATATTTACATGATTTAAGGCTGATGAAAAATCAGGTGTTTGGTTGTTTACACACCGTTTGGCTGGCAAGCCAATCATATACAATCGTGGAACACCTTCCATTTCGGTTCAGTTAAGTGTTAATTGATGAAAATTTCTGTTTGGTTAACTGTAAGTATTCTTCATGTAAAAACCATACATTATCAAACTGTCTATGCGTGTTCTTACCAATGTAACTGTGATTACCTATATGCTCAGTAGAAGAAGTAGTAGTAGTAATGATTAAGGTAGTAGCACCTATGTCGACAGTGAAAATTCATCGAAACCAATAGAAGCAGCAGAAGATTCCCGCTACACAAATCGACAGCTGTAACTCCAAAAACCTCTTGATTTCCGACGTCCTAGAACAGTATTTTAAAAATGATACACTAGTAGCAATTATTATTACAAATTGTCCGCAAGAAGACAAAACACTTGTTACTACAAGTCAACTCCGTCGCCCTCCTTCAACAACATCAATGTCTATCACATACAACATCGTCATATTTACATGTAATTGTAATCAAGCATAGGTACTCACGGGAACTCGCCTACTTAGTACTTACCAATATACAGAACTGCAGTACACTACGGCCGCGCCCGTCTCTCTTCTGGATTACCGATAGTCCCGGATACCACGATGGAAAGCGACTGATCAACAATAATGGCGTACGAAACAACGACAATGATCGCGAAATCACGGAATCGGTTATCGATAACGGTGTGCAGGAAACGCGAAGCAAGTGTCAGTACTCGACCAATTGAACGACGTCGCGAACTCGCGAATCGCGATAATTATTGTGTATTGGTAAAATGTAAATAGACAACAAGAAAATCATTTGCGATGTCGACGACGGCGGCGGATTAACACCACCACGGTTGCAACTCGTTCACTTGCCACCGTTACCACATCGATTAGCCGATTACTTTATCACTGTGATAACGCACTGTCCTGAAAATACAACATATTATTATTATTATTGCTCATGCGCACGGTTGAATACTCGGATTTGGAATAATTATCTATTCTGTGATTATAATACTTGGTCACTGCGATAACAGTTTTTTATCGGACATGATACATATTTTGATTTAATTTATCATGAACCGTTGTATAATATCCAACAAACACCTGAAACTACCTCCACCCATTGAACTCCGTATGGTAACATTTAGAGCGACAAAGGTGACCCCATACTAGGGCACTATAGATTCTATGTAGAGCCTTACCCATACCTACTAAAATCACCGATGACAGTTGTCATAGGTAAATAATATATATTTTAGCGCCACTGCAGCCAAACAGGGTTCATGCCTCCATCACGACTCACGAGTCACGATATTGTCACATCAAGTCGCGCACGTAAAAGTGTGAAACAGAAACATGAGTGGGTACAATACCACAGAATAACTGTGACAATACTACAGAGTATGATGTGTGCAGATTGGCATATAATAATAATTAGGGCTGGGATTTGTATGTAAATACATATTTGTAGTAAAACATGATAAATTAATTATTGCAAATGATAAATTCGTTTCACACGATTTGCAATAAAATAAGACATATTTTACTTTACATATTTTTACATATTTCATCATAAATACATATTTTTATATACTTTGTAAAATGTTCGCTTTTTTTACATATTTCGTAAATTTTGACAATTTCGGTGGTTTAGTAATATTTTACATTTATATTTCGATAGTGGTACTCGGCAAATTGTAAGTGTATAATGTATATAGGAAATAAGTAGGTTAAAATAAATATTAATAACTTAATTTTAGTAATATAAAGTCTGCTCTATCATATAGGTATTGTGTCTAATTTTAATTTTTTGGGTGAATCAATTTCAAAATTAGAAAACACCAAGATTCCGTTTAGTGAAAGCATACAAATTATTGATTTATCTATTTCAAAAATTAATGAATCAGAGGGCCCAACAGCTGAATTATTAAACTAGAACAAAATGAACGTAGTTTTAAACAAAAATACGGGACTGAAGACCATTAAATGTATAGGAAACATTCTTTGTGGTATTGCGGATGAAGACACGATGGACCTCAATATTTCATCTAGTGAAATAACAAACAGCCATGAAGTATGCACCAATAACATCTTGATGAACGTTCTTTTGGTAGGTATACCTACTTATATATACCTAAGTCAGTGTTAAGGCAAAATCGCCGTACATTTAACTTTGAAAATTTAAAACAATATATGGTTTGTCATTGTTTCACTTTAAATTGATTAAACATCAATTGTATTTCAATTTAACGACATATTTTTTTTACTATTGCATATTTTTTATTTTATACTACATATTTTGGCAATTTTAATTACATATATATGTAGATATTTTTGGTTTTTTATTACATATAAATCCTAGCCCTAATAATAATGTACACATACATAATTGTATAGATTATTTTAGTTGGACAACTATTATCATATACATAGGATAGATATAATATTATAATAATAGACTAAACTCTATGGAAAGCTGATGGCCGCAATGTAGCATCAGACTATTCAGACTAGAATTTATTATTATAATTAGGTATATTATTATTTAATATGAAATTATTTTTTTGCCTATTGTCTAATATTTTCAAATATTTTCATGAATATAATAAATTATAGATGTATATTTTTGACCAACTTGACTACTTGAATCAAATTCATAAACAATTATTAAATTTTTAAATATCCAAACTGGTACAGTTTCAACAAAAAAAAAAAAAAATAAATAAGTATTTAGAAATAACAAACGAATCAGAAATCAAATGTTCTTAACAAAATGTATCATTCTTATGTCGGAATTTTCAGCCATTTTTATTAACTATTAATTATATTTTATTTTATACTTATTTTTTTTTTAAATTTTTATTGCTTCAAGTTAATGTACATTTAAGAATTAAGATATACATTTATAATCTATTATATTTATGGAAATAAAAAGGTGGCAAGTGGGTGTCGTTCTGCTGTACAGTAGGTTACAAGTGGGTCACTGTAATGGATGATGTTAAATTTGAATTCTATGATATAATATTGAATAAGAGAAACGATTCTGAGCGAAAACAGTCATTCAGCCTATGATATTAGGTACTAAGTATATTTGATGATATTATTGTGAATAAAGTAATTTATATCTAAACTATTTACGCGGGACCTTGTTTTAAATTTTCAATCCGTAGTTATAAAAGTTGAATATTTTATACATTTTTAACTACAAAATAATTATTAAATTTTATATTTGATAAATTTGTCAAAACTCGAACTTTAAATGCTTATAAAAAAAAATTGTATAAGTATTTTTAATATTTTTGACTGCTATTGTAACAATATATCAGGAGCTTTGTATTACATTTTAACGGTTTTTTACTCAACAAATAAAATTTTATTGAAAATTATAGAAAAAAAAAAAACAAAAAAAATTGAAAACTGACAAAATCCGTAGACAGCTCAAAAAGAGTCAAAATATTTTCAAAATTTTATGGTTTATAGAAAATGTAAATATAAATATGCAGTAAAATTTTCATGTATCTACAGTTATTCGTTTTTAAATTACAACAAAATATGATAATCGCTAATTCAGAAATCAAGTGAATATCCAATGTTGTAAAAATTTTAACTTCACATGCTCACAAAAATTTAATTTCACTTTCCGGTACACATTTTTATTTTGATAAATATAAATAAACTTATTAGGAATTTTGTATTAAATTTGAAATATTAGATTTAAGAAAAAATTGTTATGTATTTCTAACTCAAAATAATTTGCACAATTTCATGATTTTTACGTATTTTTGTCAAAATTTGAACTTAAAAAAAATTGTGGCCATGTATTTTTAATATTTTTCAACTGCCTTTGTAACAATATACTAGGATTCTTGTATTACATTTTCAAGCCTATAAGATACTTTTTAAACTTAAAAATAATAGTAGGAGGTATACAAAAGAAGAACAATACCTACATATTTGTAGGTATACTCGGTCATTACCTAATCATTATTAATGTTATTAAATAATAAATATTACTTATTATTATATTTTTATTCATTCATGGAATTACAGCGATAACTTACTTGGCCCGTCGCCGTCGCGAATAATGTAAACTCGATAGTTCATCGTATTTACCTATTTAAGTTTCCTCGCTACGCAACTATATTATTTAAGGGGCAACATTTAGGCAATTTTTAATCTCATCATCTTAGCCGCCTGGATCTATGTGTTACCTATAAATTATTATTAGTGTGAGTGAAAACTGAAATTCAATACGGGTACCACTCTCTCGTGATGTACACGTCAATAATAATAATTACTCGATAACAATATAAAATTCACTATACGAATCTTACGACAACTATTATTACTTACTCATTGTTTTGACAAAGTTAAAGTTAATGTCGTCTGATTTTGATTCCGAAAAAAATATTTAAATTCAGCAGAAAAATGTCTGTAGATCGTACGAAACACTTTCCGTTTTTAATATGAGTTTTAATTTGAATTATGATTTGAAAAACCTCACATTTTAAAGTTTTAAATTATAGTTCACAATAATGTAAGATTTAATTTTTACAAAGTGTTCCGTACGCTCTACGTACGGACAACATAATCCAACTTTGATTTTGTCAAAGCTTAAGTATTTTGAGCTAAAATTGATGGCGGTATTGAGATCCATTAAATAAATGAAAAAGCTATTTAACAACACTGCGGGACGCTGGTTAATTTTTATTCTTAAATAAACCACCTGATATGTCTGGGCCGTAATATAAGTAGAAAACAAAGTCTAACATTCTCTTGCAAAGACTGTATGTATCTACTACGTGTATACATTTTAATGGTGGACTCATGTCAGCAGGGCCGGATTTAGGAATGTGGGGGCCCTGGGCCCACCTTTAGAAGTAGATATTTTTTTCGATTAAGTACATAATATATTTAATAACCAGAATTTTGGTTATGAAAAAACAATGATTTGTTGTGATGAAATAATAAAGATAGTAAATAAGTAAATACATTTATTAGATTATAATAGGTATGCACTGTCAATTGTCATAATATTATATATAGAACTTAAATAATAATGGTTATCATAATATATTTATATGATAACTTTGCGAGATTTCGTCGCCGCAAATTTTTCAACAACTTGTGAAAAATCCAATGATCGTAGTAAGTCGCTTTCGATGCTTAGCAGTGCAAGGCCTGATAGTCGACTTTGTGTCATCGAAGTTCGTAGTCGGTTTTTTATTAACTTCATTTTAGAAAACGCGAAAACTGGTACTATTCAAAATTTAATTTTAGTGGTCAATTATACATACAATCATAAAATTACAACGATATTCAATAAGTTTTTAAATAATAAAATAATAATAATTTTTTTTTAGTGAAAAATAGAACACACTCAATCCACTATTGTGATTAATGTACTGGTGAGAACTTGCTATATTTTAGTTCATGACATTATTGATTAATAGATATTAATTATGGTATCTTATGGTATCTTATCTTATTCCGCGTTTAAAAAGACCGTACCAGTTTTCCGTTAACCCATTATTCCAATCATTATAATTTATAAATATTAGTTATAATCACATATTCACATATCATAAAATATCAATCTTATATTTTGTGGAATTGTATCCGTAGGCCCGCATAATATAATATCGCCCGGTCGGACAGTCAGTTATATTCGACGGACACTTAATTTTTTTACAAATTTTTCAAACACAAATAAAATTTGAAAACAAATTTAAAAAATATATTCCAACAGTTATTAGATAAGCTTCTCGTGTTTAATTTGGTATAAAAACTATGTTTCTACGATTTACGAGGGCTGAGTACTATTGGAACTACGAAAACATGTTTTTACGATCTACTTTTTTCTACCTACAGTGACGGCTCTTAACTACTATCGTACGTGCAGGAACAAGTTGTTATTAAACTATTATATTATAGATTATTAAATTATAACTAGGTTTTTATCGAGGTGATTTTGAAAATCTATTTTTCCAGCTGTGCTATCAATAAATATAAAAAACGATATTTTTTATTTATATTTTTAATCGTGACACTAACAATTTTCGGAATATTAAAAATCACCACGATAAAAACCTTTAGGTTTTCTCGTTAATCAATCTTAATCCATTTTCAAAATTGAAATCTGTCAAACCAAATTACTACAGTTTTGTCTAGATTTTTGGTCTAAATGCCACTTTTTTACACAGACAGCAGCCCCCTTGATTGAAAATCGTCGAATTACTAAATTTAATTTAATAAAAAATACATTGGACTAACTTGGATAAATATCACGATCAAAATATACTTTATGGTTGAAGCGTGAAAACTGAGTGTACCATCTATTTTTCCTATCGTCTACGGTCTACCGCATCAATATCATAAATAATTACATCTTTCTCTACAGTCTACGCATTGACGTAATTAAATAATTAAATAATTTACGCATTTTGTGTCTGGTCATCAACTAATTTTATGATAGTAAAAATGCTTGGATTTTCTGCAACAGCATATTTTCTGATAGGAAAGCGAATCTAGTTGGTACTTTAGGGGGTCAAAAGTAAAAATCTCGGTCAAAAGCGCCGCGAAAAACAAAAGAAAAATTAAGGAATAACGGGAACTTTTACGCAAAATCGATTTTGGTTTTCTATGTAACTTTAAAACAAATGTCCATAGATACATGAAATTTTGATTGAATGTTTATATAAACCATGCCTTTTTAAAAATATTTTGACTTATTTTGAGCTGCTTAGGAACGATTTTAATTTCCAATTTTTTATTCTATAAATATCAATAAAACTTTATTTGTTGGGTACAAAAGCTTGAAAATTTAATAGAAGGCTCCTAACATATTGTTTCAATAACAAATGAAAAATATTAAAAATCCACAGTCACAATTTTTTTTATAAGCATTTCAAGTTCAAATATTGACAAAATACGTAAAAATGACGAAAAATTCCAAATTATTTTGAGTTGGAAATTCATAAAAATTTTCTTTTTTAAATCCAAGATTTGAAAATGTAATGCAAGATTTCTCATAAATTTGTCTACCTTTATCAAGAAAAAAAATGTCTACAAGAAAGTCAAATTAAATTTTTAAGAGCGTTTGAAATTCACATTTTTACGATAATATTTTCAAAATATTTTGATTTGTTTTGAACTGTTTAGGGACATTTTCAGTTTCCAATTTTATTAGTTTTTTTTTTCTATGAATGCCAATAAAACTTCATTTGTTGAGTAAAAATACTTACACATTTAATACAAGGCTCCTAATATATTGTTAGTTGTTACAATGACATTTGAAGAATATTAAAAAATCCTTAGTTACAGTTTTTTTTTTTTATTAGCATTTAATGTTCAAAAATTGACAAAATATGTAAAAATCACGAAAATTAGCAAATTATTTTAAGTTAAGAATTCGTAAAAATTTTTCCTTTTAAATCTAAGTTTTGAAAATTTAACACAAGATTTCTCATAATACTGTACCTTTATCAAAAAAAAAAATGTCTACAAGAAAGTATGAGCGTTTGAAATTCATATTTTTACAACATTTGATATTTGCTCGATTTCATGTGACGATTTTATTATTTTATTGTAATTAAAAAACGAATGACTGTAGATATTTGAAAATTTCACTGAATGTTAATATTTTCATTTTCTATATACCATAAAATTTTGAAAATTTTTTGACTCTTTTTGAGCTGTTTACGGACATTCTCAGTTTTCAATTTTTTTTAGTTTTTTTTTCTATAAATACCAATAAAATTTTGTTTGTTGGGTAAAAAAGCATGAAAACTTAATGCAAGGCTCCTGATATATTGTTACAATAGCAGTTGAAAAATATTAAAAATACATAGGTACAATTTTATTTACAAGCAAATGAAGTTCAAATTTTGACAATCTATATTATCAAATTTAAAATTGAATAATTATTTTGTTGTTAAAAATTTATAAAATGTTCAACTTTTATATATAAGGATTGGAAATTTAAAACAAGATTCCACGTAAGTAGTTTATTCTGTTATCAAAAAATCTAAAAAATACATAAGTACAGTTTATTTTTATACTAATTTTAAGTTAAAATTTGGACGTAATTACATATAAAAAAACCTAGAATAACTATTTTAGTTATTTTGTTATGATTGTATAATATTATTCGTGGGTACTTGAAACTTCTAAAGTACACTATTATATATCTATGATTGTTACAGTTTGTTGTTGATGTATAACGCGTTATAAGTACCTAATAGATATTGTGATATGATTAATTGGAATTTATTTTAGGTACCTCAATTTTTTTTTTTTAATACTGTAGATAAGTATATAATATGTCTTATACCGAGACTTACATACCGTCTCCGCTCAGAATCGTTTTTCTTATACAATGGTATTATATCATTGAATTCAAAATTAATACCATCCATTATACAATGACCCACTTGACCTACTGTACAGCAAAGCGACATCCACTTTTTTACAATTTTATTTAATTTTATTCTATGGTTATAGATGTTTTCATTTCTAATTTTAAAAATTATTCTTTCTTTCTATTAAATAATATGATTGACTTAAATCTTACACTGAGTAACAATAAGTTAATTTTTTTTTTTTTGTATACTTAATTAATAGTATTATCTTATATTGCATTTATAGGTGTGAGTTTACATGATGCCCTGAACTTACACAATAGAAGCTCTTAATTCAGGGTGATTATAAAATACATTTTTAATGGCACAAATAAGGAAATCAACTTGATTATTAATTTGTGTAAATGTATAATAGTTTTTAAACAATAGTATTTAAAAACATTAAAATGTTTGATCATAGTTACATATTATTTTTCCAAAATAATTTTTAATTTTTATAATGCACAAGAATTATAAAATAATTATCTGAATGTTTAATATTTTTATAATGGTACTTTTTAAATGCATAAAATATAAATGTAATCGTAATTATCTTTGGTGGAAATAATTTTTCCACTATTCATGAACATGTATTATACCATATAACTATTTAATTAATTGTCCAATACTTAAATGTAATATCAGATGATGAGCTACAGATATCCCAATAAAACTATTCATTAAATGAATAACATTAAAAGTTTAACCACAAACTATTATTATATATAGACTGGAAATGACACGGTTGACGGGTATTTTTGTGATAACTGATTACATTTTATCGTGGTAATTTTGTGAGTGAAGGAATATTAGCGATAATTTGTTATGAGAACCTGGTAGTCTATGATCTCAATTCTTAAATCATTATTATTATTATTATTATTATTATTATTATTACTGTACTATATTATACATCCTACTAGTACATAATTCCTATAGAATAATTATTGAATATTATGGGATAGCAAGATAGTGCTCTTATTGTATAGATTTCCTCACCATAATATTTACAGTGACATTTACACCACATTATTTACCCACCATTTCCAGTGTATATGATCTTAGTTTGTAGTATGACACATAATAATATATTTTAAAAATAAAATAAAATAAAATATGGATATAAAAATTAAAAGTTAAACTGTTCATTAACAAAATAATCACTTATTAAAAGTTTAGGCAATTTGTAAATACAAATACATAGTTTCAACAAAAATATCACAATAGCATTTGCTAGATGGTAAAATATTTATTAACGTCTTGGTAGTCTTCTTTCTCTTCTTAGACTACATACCACTTTATTATAAACCACTACAGCATCAATATAATTCTAGCAGTTTCTAGTCTAACCATCCAATTATGCACTCACGTAGTACCTTTTCATTATGGTGCCACTCATGATGATTGACTCCCGGCACAGTGTACTCCACCAATCGATCCGTCATGTCTAGCTGATGTAATCCAATTGGGTCGTTATCGCTGTACACGTCGTCTTGTCGCCGTTCCCGCATTGGTATCAGTCCACCAGAACTATCCAGTACGGCAAATTGACTGTAAGAAGTAAGATTGGTAAATAGATGTAAAACAATCAAACATTTTTGTATAGTTGTAATGTAAATAATAAGTACCTGGATTGCCAAGGTGAAATAACCCCATCGTCAGGCCCACCAATCAATACCAGCCGCTGCAGTCGAGTCAGGCCAAGTTTCTTGATGTTGGGGTTAGAATTATAGTTATCATTTTCTGCACAGTAGTTATCGTGGGCTGAGACCATAGCCATAAGTGTATCTACATCTGTTGTTACACTGCGAGCATCACTGTTGTTGTCGTTATGGCTTTCAGAAATTTTGACAGTGGCAGCGGAAACTGCTGCTATTGCTGCAGCAACACGTGCTTCAATATTTTTTTGAGTGTCATCATTGGTCTCTGCTACAGTTGTAGTGCTACTAGTTACTGCAGTAGACATATTGCCCATCATCGTTTTTAAACCATTATCATTTTCATTCTGTTGTAAATGAAGACAACTCGATTCTTGTTTAACATTATCGATGACTGCAAGATACACACTGTATTTAAGGTATAGGTCCCTATGCCTGGGATCATACCAGAAGTTTGCCACAGACAATGCCCGTTGACCTAAGCGTGTGTAGAACAACTCATATGCCGTGCGTGCTGTCAATGCAGGAAACATTTTTGTGAAACACTCAGCTACAAAATTATAGAACAACAGTTATTATTATGTTATACAAATAAACATAATATTAAATTAAACACATCAGTAAGTTGATACTTTTCTTGCAATTTTAGTACAAAAAAGTAAGAAAAAACTTTTCGCATATACCATATTAATTATATTATAGTCTTTGTACATGAATGTATGTTCAGAACAACCAAGGTTAAATACAAGTACAAGTGTTTAACCAATTAGGTTATAATATGCTTATTCAAATGAATTATAAGAAACAAACCTGGTATAATTGTAAGTTGTAACTAACTTGCGTAACATACTAACATGATCAATTATTGTATTATTAATATAATGAGTAATTTTTAATTTAAATAATATATTTTACTGAAAATATTTTTTAATAATTCAATTTAATTTTGGTAAGCAAGCTTAAAATAGTAAAATGTTAGTAAATTACTTATGGATAGACAAAGACATATAATGGTAGACCACTGCATTCTTCATAAGTTTAACATAAAAAAACGCAGGAAAAAACTTTTAATCATTCTGTAGCAAGCATATTAAACTTATTAATATAATATGGACTATGAGATCCACGTACTACACTATAGGTTGCCAGGTGTCAACATTGTTAAAAAGAGATAGTCAATACCTCTCTCTCTCTCTTGTTATTTAGTATAAATGGTACTTAAGTTTTATGCTATCTTTTTCTTATAATGTTGGGCCCTGGATCTATCTCTATCTCTGTTATCAGTCCATTTCTATATAGGTCTATGGTAGCAATTTATATTTAATTAAACAAAAACCTACCACCATACTGGCCTCCTTGCGGTGAGCTAAGTGATACAAATGTCCTGACATTGTGCTCAGTACCATACTCTTCTATCATGCCTCTTGCTATGAGTCCACCTTGTGAGTATCCTAGAAAATTTAAGCATAAATATATACATCTTTCAGCTACATTTGTAGTATGTTAATGTATAAATAATGAATACTTATTTATATGTACATAATATATATATACCTATGATATGCACACCCTCTGGATGCAACGAACATATTTTTAATAGGTCATCAGCTAACTTCCTTGTCTGTCGCCACAGTGGTTCTAAACTAGCCAATCCACAGAACCTGTCTATAACATATGTTTTGGTGCCTGGATGTAACTGTTAAGCATACATATTATATTAAATTATGTAACATTGATTGGCAGATTTTCAACAAGATTATAATAATAACCTGACAGTATGCAACTACAGTAAATTATTAATACTAACTATTTTAATAAAAATAATTTATTACTCTTCTTGGTATTGAAATATTTTTTAATGTAAAAATGTAAAAAAAAAAAACAAAAACAATACAAATGCAAGGGGGAATTATTGACAAATTTTGTTGGAGCACATTACTAGTAATCAGAATCATGCAATACCTCTACTCTAACTATTATCAACCTACTGTTAGATGATGACGCGCCGGCGACTCATCAGCAAAACCAAATTAAAAACAACAAATCTTAGATTCTTTCCAAATCACTCAATAATTAAAATATTTTTGATCTGAAAAATAATACTGATTCAAAAATAGTAATACCTGTATATTGATGTTGAGTTTTTAGTCATATTTTAAATAATAATAAAAATATCCAAGAAAGATCAATTTTTGACTAAGTGATAAATTTGAACCTTTAACTTAAAAAAAAAAAATTATGTATCAATAACCATCCAAAAACAGTATACAAAAAACATGTATAGATTATATTGTATTAAAAGTTACAGAATCCTAACTAAAAAACATAAACCGGTGGAAAGGAACTTATTACACAAAATTTCCATTTTTAAACGCAAATAAATGCTGTTACTGTATACAGTATATTATCAAATAAGGAAGTTTATCAAACTACTCACTTCAGCTATACGAGCAGCCAGATGCTGCATTGTGCTGACATCACCAGTCATTAGCCCATGTACAATGACTACCGGCCTGTACGGTGGCTTTTGCCCTGACGTATTGTTACATTCATCAGACTTCTCCATTGTCATCGGTGTCGATCGTTGTGTAACAAAGTCACCACTAGGCCACTACTATTTCTGGAAATATACTAGCTATAGAACAAACAACACATATAACATAATTAAAATAATTTATGGTATGACTGATTCTCACTTATCATACTCACGTGCCAAACACACAAATTAGAAATGTAGAATGATCCTCACCACTGACTGCTGATGGGTACGATGTCAAAAGACGTTCACCAACTTACTATGAACTAAAAAGTGACATAAAGCACAAGAACAAAATAAACAAATTAAAAACGTTTGGCAGTAGTGTAGTGGTGTTACTTTACTTATAGTCAGTTAGTACTCAGTAGAATGTAGAAATGTAGAATGTAGTTGAGTAGTGACTACTGACTATAGTTTTGTCATCGTTATGTATTAGCATTGTCAAACATTGATAACATTTCGGAGGTGGACCATAGATAAAAAATAAAAAGGTGACCGCACATAATTGCGTGATTTTGGTTGCCTTTTTAACGAAAAAAAGGCGTTCGCACTATCCCACATTATAATTAACGTACGTATTTTAATAACTTAAGAACGATGGTGAAATCAAAATTTGCACAATCATCGAGTTGTGTTATTCCCACAAAACATAAAAATATTTAATTAGATGTATGACCGGGCAGACGGGCAGACGTATGACCTAACAAACTTAACCTTGTTAGTTAAAATAACACAAGTCGCGCCAATCTTCAAACTCAAGGGACCTCCCGTCGCCTAACTGCTCCGGACTCGCCAGTCTGTTAAGGGTGCGGTGCCGGTGCGTTTTTTGGTACAAAACCATGTCTTACAGGAAAAAATCTCACGACCTATAGAATTGTCGGATTTTGTTAATTTTTTTTTTTATCTTTAAGTAGAGAACATTTTGTAGGTCGGATCAAAGCCCGATTTTGAAAACTATAATTATAGAAACTCGAATATGCATTTGGAAAATGCATAATATTTGTCCTTTTTCAAACGTATTTTTCTACTACTATTCAAAGTAAAATAAAAAATCGAGCTTTTGTCCGAACTGTAGAAATATCTCATCTTTCTACAGGGCGTGAGAGTTTTTCCCGTGAAGTCATTTACGTTGATATAATACACCGTAACGACCCCATCTAAATAAGTATCGAGCTGTAGATTAATGGAAAAGTATTATAATTAAGGCAATAACTAAAATATAAAACATAATATTCAAATAGCATAGAAATTTCGAAAATTGGAAATACTGGCACCGACACCCTTAAAGAAACATAAGTATAATATTAAAGTGGCTCAGGACACCAAACTCAAATTACTTCGCGCGGCATTAAAACAGTCTTGCTCGCATGGCGCATATGTATATATAAACGTAAAATCGCAAATTTTGGATGTCTATAACTTCCAAAATAAAAGTTTCCGCAAATTTTTTTTTTGCACCATCATTCTTAACTCATCGAAGTACATCTATTTCAAAAAAAAAAAAAATTAAAAAGGTGCTGGTTAGCTAAAGTGAATTTATGCCTAATTAACAATATAATACCAGCTATTATGTATAATATGTTATAGACTATAATTAAAACCCGAAATCTGTCAAAAATATTTTTAACTAGTCAAAACTAGTTTCCAAAAATCTCTTTAGTAAATTCTGGTTTTGACTAGTTAAAACTAGAATTAACCGCAGGTTTAAATAAGTTAACTTATTGGTCAAAACTATAGTTTAAACTGAAATGCATGCACCTATTCAAATAGGTTTGATAGACGTGCAGAGTGCAGGCTACAGTTGCAAAAATTACAAAATCGGATTCAAGGAAACCAAAACAAGCAAAATTCCATACTTACCTCAAAAAAAAAATAAATGAAAACTAATGACTAGGTACCTATAAATCAAATCACGAACATCCACAAAAAGTCAAAGGCGGAGTAGGTATAACGAACGACGTTTACTACTCGTTGTCGAAATAAAATATTAAACTTCAATCCGAGAACAATCTGTAAAAGAGAGCTCCTGCCTCCTATAAACTAAATCTAATATTAATTGATTTTTATGAATGATTTTTCAAAGTATAGGTACACATTTAAAATATATACCTAGATACGCAACACAAATGTTAAACAAAAAAAATAGTAAAATATGCAGTAGAATTAAATTAGTACGTAAGCATAATTTTATAGTCAACGACGTAAACAAGCAGAGACAATAACCTCGGGATAAAATAAGTTAGAATTAAATATATAAAATAAGAAATTAAATGTAAAAATACCATCAACAAATTAGATAATTTTTCTTACTGTTGTACTCTACCTTAGACAATCATAAAATTGTAAATTAAAATATTGTGGCAGTCATTGAGTCGTGTACTACTGTAGGTACTATCGTTTATTGTGTTAACGTTAGTTTAGTCAATAAACATTTTAGTAGTTTAGTGTTGGTATTATAATTTAATTTGTTTGGTGTGTTTTCATTTATTTTTTATTATGGAAAAATATTTCCAAAAAGAAGAAATTGACGGTGTGGCAAAAGACAGACTTGCAAAACAGAACTAAAATTGTTATTCTATGTTTAAATATATATCTAGTTTCATCCAAATTTGGACATTAAATATTTATTATCTATAAAAAACTGCGTTAATATATTTTTTAGATACAGTATGAACTATAGTTCATTAGTATACTAAATGACAAACCTTGTTCCAAATGTTCAATACATAGCTATAAAACTTGAACAATTTATACATATTTTACTACAAAATAATTTGCACATTTTCAAGATTTTGATAAACGTTGTCAACATTTGAACTTTAAAGTTTAAATGCTTATTAAAAATCTTGCCTATGTACCTATCTTTATTATTTTTGAACTGTTATTATAACGACTTATGAGTAACATTATATTCATTTTTCAAGCTTTTTAACTCAGCGAATTTTTTTTTTATTTATCTACATATTATAAAAGTTTTAATGTTAAAATCTCAATAAAGGTAAAAAAAAATGTCTATATAGCTCAAAAAGAGTAAAAATATTTTAAAATTAAACCATCGTTAGACGTTGAAAATTTCAAGTATTTATGGTTATTCGTTTTTTAATTATCTACAAAAAATTAAGAAAATCGTTCTATAGGAAATCGTTAGTTTACAGGTGAATATCAAAGTATTGTTTTAACTACTTGCTTATCGTCTACAACTGTACACGAATTGCGGAAAAAAATCCTCAGTAGAATTATACTGGGGATTTATTAAATATAAATAATTAAAAATAATTATATTATTTCATAAATTATATATTAGAAATAAAATTAATATTGTATATTATGTTAAAAATTGCTATTTTATAAAAATGTATATAATATATTATAATATATAAAATGTATGCCGCGATGGTGTTTTCGGCATTTTTAACAATATACTCAAAATAAACGCAATCAAGATGTAATTACAACTAACCAATTAGAAAAATGGTTTATATTATTATTTTTATTTAATGTCTTGGCTCATATTTTAACACCACGTTAATTGTGAGAAATCGTAAAAATGTCTTTATTACCTATGTGTAATGACATGTATGACATGTTATGACATGTATGATATAAATCTAATTACACAAAATCAGTGTCAGCCTGGCCCAGGCAGCTAGGAGGCGATCGCCTCCGAGGCCCCGACCTGTATTTTTCAAGAAATAAATGAAATTATTTATCAAAATGTACCTACTATATAGAGCCCAGTGGTATGCGTTAGAATCCACTAAATTATTTTATAATAATAGTATAATATACATTTTATTAATTTAATGATACTAAAATCATAATATCTTAGTTCGTGGTAATAATACAATTATTATATGATAATTTTGGAATCTATGATTATGTTGAAATACGTACTGTGACGTTTGATCGATATTATATTACTATATATATATATATATATATATCGATCCATATTATGTGATAAATATCTATACAAATGTTTTTAAATTATTTTTTTGAGATTTGGTATTTTTGAGAGGCCCTTTGAATAATTTGCCTCCTGGGCCCTTTAGATCCCAGGCCAACACTGCATAAAATAAATAATATAAAGATATAAATTACAAAAATAAACGCAAATGCAAAACTCCAAATGTATTATGTAACTCAGTGCATCACTCATCGCAGCTTATTTTATACCTATTGTTCAAATATACAATTAAAAAATATTTTTCAAATACCTACCTACCTAATTTTATCCAAATCTAATAAAAAATGTATTTAATATTGTTTTATACCAATATACTAATTACTAGTTTTACTCATTAGTCATAAAATGGTAAAATACGATTGAGAACGGCATTTTTGGTAACACGATTGAAAACACTTGATATTTTATTTTTTTTTCAACGTTGCCAAATTTAATCGAATGACAATAAATTTGTGCACGATAATTTGTTCATATTGAAATAATCCAGCAATATATCATGATAATTGTTAATTGTTATTAAAATTATAATAGAAACTCAAGCAGAAGCAATATTGAGAATAGCTACGAACAATAGTTAGAGTCAGGTACTAAGAATAATATGTCTATGCCCTATGGCAATAGCCAATAGTTAAAGTAGATTTGGGGGCTTAGATGATCAGAAAATGTTAGTAATTACTAATGATCTATCAATATGAGTAACTTCATGGTTACTACCTACGTCTAATATTACATAAAGTTTATATTTTTGTAAAACCTTATTTAAGGATTATTATCCTTAGTATGAATATTTTAATAACTCAGAAATTACTTACATCAGTGCCGTAGCCAGAAAAAAATGTTGGGGGGGGAACTTCATTTTTTTTCTCTAGCCTTTGAAATGCTAGAATATCTAATTATGACCCCTTTGTTCATAAAGTGTATCTACTACTCGTTTTATGACTATATTATATTTATGTTAAGAAATATGGTACCTACATTGGCTACATTTTAATACAACAATGTATTAATATTATTGTAAACCATAGGTTAATGTATTCATCAATATTATTATCATTATATCAAAATGTGTTGTAAACAAAACATTCCATTTTTGGTTCGAATATTATTAAAATTAACTAACAAAAATACAAGACTATATTAGGACTATTGAAAGCTGGTAGTTTTTTTGTGCAATTAGATCAATACTTCCAGAAATCCAATTTTAATTTCGAAAAAAACATAACAATTTTATGTGTTTTGTTGGAAGCGGTTTTTTTTTTTTAGTAATTCAAAAGTAAAAGTGAATTTTGAAAAAAAAAAGAAAATTACTCCGGAACTATTATACTAATTAAACAATACTACAGATCATAGATCCATTTCCTACATAATCTAGAAAAGAGATTAAGGAATTCCAATGTATGATTTCAAAATTAAAATAGTCAAAAGGGCTTTTGGTACTGGGTGAATTTGTCTTCCACTTTTTGGGAGTTTTGTAGCACATGTAAGTTGAACATTTTTATATCACAAAATATAGTGACGTGACTGCGCGTATGTACTTTACTGAGGTTCAAGAATCTTAGCCGTCGTTTATCTTAAATTACATAAAGCGTTCGGGGAACTCGCACACACTAATGATCAGTCACTACACACATAGATAATTAACCAATAGTACTAACGATGGATGTACAATATCTCCTAAATCCAACCCCTTCAAAATGGTTCACTTCGACAGCCTTAACTTTTAATTTTTATCAAACATATAATATAATATAAAACAAGCTAACAAATTTCGGGGGGGGGGGGGGATTTAATATTATGTATAGTAGTGTCCAACGTGGCCCAACACTATATAACGATAAATAATAATTTATATAATGTTCGAAAAAATGCAACA
>NC_042493.1:15950527-15968357 GCF_005508785.2 Acyrthosiphon pisum
CAAATTTCGGGGGGGGGGGGGGCACGTTCCCGCAGTGCCCACCCCTGGCTACGGCATTAACTTACATATCAGAATTTTGATTTAGATACTTCAACATAGTAGTACAAAATTATCAGGAATTCGAAAATATGATCTTCTGGTATACTTAAAATCAGAATTTGAATAAAATTATTATTATAAAGGGATAAATGAAGGTGAGCATGTTTAAAAAATTGTTCTGTATATTACATATTTTTATAAGTTACCTATACATAATATTTTACATTTTTTGTTCATATATTTGTATTACATATTATTAGGTGCCCATATATTTATATAAGGTTATAACTTATATTTATTAATTGATGACCTTTTTCAAGAATATTTATTTTATGCAAACGGGCATGAATCTTTCAATAGCCAAATAAATTATATGGCAACGTTGCACGTAAATTCGTTCTCAGTCGTATTTAAGTTCAACGGTTCCAATTTTGTGTATAATAATAATATTATTAAAGGTAGGTATTACTAATATATTATATTGAATCGACATATTATCAAACTTGAAGATAAGAACATTAAAGTATTAAACACTGGAATATGACCTAAGGTCATGAATTCATGATATATAGAAAGTTAAATTAAGTGGTAAATTGAATACCATTATAACATTGAAGGTTAAATGGGTCAAATGTAAATACGGTTGTGAATCATTAAAACAGTTTATTTAATATTATATTACTAATCAAATAGCAAACAAGAATATATATAATATCATATAATTATGTATGATGATTTGATATAAATTATTATGAAACTTGTACGTCTCTACCGATAAATATGCGAGGTTTAAAATAAATATAGATAAAATAGACACTTGGTTTGAAGATAATTTATACTAATATTATTTCTTTTAATTTAACTCAAAATAAGGTGTAAGAATATGATTTTTATTTAATGTATTGTTCAACTAGTGTTTTCACATTATTTAGATTCATATTTGATCGATAAAAACAAACAAATGGTAAACTACCTAGATATTTACATTGCTACAATTTAATTTTGTGTTAAAACCTTGGTTACATACAACTTTTATAAATATTAAAATATATGAATATTAGAATTAAGTAAATTAATTTAATTTTGTATAATTATAATAATAAACAACTCACCATTATATTTCTATATTTATTATATATATATTTACGAATTTATATAAAATGACTAAATATTGAAATATGAGTATCTACCAACCCATGAATATTAATATCTTATTTAAAGATTTTGACGAAATCTTTAAATAAGACATTTGGAATCCTGTTTTTAACTTTAATATGCACTTAATATTTAATAATAATACAAATTAATTTTCAAAACTACTAATAAAATATGCTGAATGTCAACATGTGTGCTGAGGTGGTGGTATAAGCAACAGAATAAACTATTAACAAAAATAAAAACCCAGTATTAGCTACTTACAGCAGTGTATCACTCGGGCAATCTGCATAATATAGTAATGCCATATAATTTTATAAGCACTTATAAATTGTACTATTTATAAGAAATACACTATAGTGTAATTATTATAACAGTATAACTATGTTACGGATATTCTAAATAGAATATATATTATTAATAATAATATAGGTATATTTTGTTCTGACTTTTGCGCTCCTAGCATAGGCCAGTCTCGCCAAGCCCTTGCTAAGACTCTTTCTATTGGCGTTCATTGGTAGTAAGACCGACTCGTATGTCGTGACAGCAAACGGTATTACGCAAAATAAATAATAATACAAATACAAAATCCTAACCTAACCTAACCAGAATCATTGTAATATACTTTATAAATAATAAATATATATAATAGGTAAGTAGTAACACAGTTATGTAATTCCTGCTTATTTTCATTAGTTAATTAATAATATTTAGGAATTATAGAACCATTTTTCAATTTTTCTAGTTACCTATTTTTATGTTTATATAGGATATTGATAAACCAATTAAATGAGTTGTTTTAAAATTTATTTTCTATACCTATTAGTTCTATGTACCCGTACTGCATACATTTTATAATTTTTATTTTACTAGAGTAATATAATAGCTATTAGTTGTAGGTAGATTAAAAAAATATGTTTGAATATAGTAATAATACAACAGTAATAAAGTGTATAGTATTTTACATAATATATGAAATAGGTACATGTCCCCAGGACAATTTTTTACGTAGTTTTTTATTTGTTATATTGAAACACAAAAAATTTAATTTGAAACAATGTTAAAGGTTTATTAGGGACAAATAGAAGGAAGCTTGTTTGCTGATACAGC
The DNA here is from genome assembly GCF_005508785.2 of Acyrthosiphon pisum. Lineage (NCBI taxonomy): Eukaryota > Metazoa > Arthropoda > Insecta > Hemiptera > Aphididae > Acyrthosiphon > Acyrthosiphon pisum. The sequence goes on from NC_042493.1 coordinate 15,952,832, forward strand.
GAAACATCCCCTAATGGGCACCTCCCGATAACGGATGTTGTTGGGAACAAACTACAAACTTTCTACAATCTGAAACCTCTGAATTACGGACAAAATTTTAGCAACCTTGTGTGTCTAGTATTTAGAGGCTTCACTGTATTTATAAATATTTAATAATGTGTAATATAGATAGTTATAAAAATTAAACTTTATTTTACAAAATTAAGTATTAATTAAGTAATAGTGTTTAAACATTTTAATGGAATACATATTTATAATAAAAAATAAATTGAATAAAGAAACACAATCATTATTACAGAAACGTACATAATAGTAGTGTCAGTCGTTGTTGGTCATGATGGCTTCAGACACCTGCATCCAGTCAAGTGCTGATAGCAGCGGGTCTTCACGTGTTGGAATGCGGTCCCAATTCCAGTACATCAGCTGTTGAGTTACTTCACCAGTAATCGATTCCACTGCCGCTGTAGAATCATCGATCTCATTACTACTGCCGTCGTCATCCTTGCCAACGCACAGTACACCAACGTAGCCATCGGGCATGCTGAGCTTGACACCCGTCAACGGCTTGCCACGCAACGACGAGTGCCACAACGCGGCTCCATCATCTGTTGCTGCTTTAGTGTATGGACAAAAGTATCGGTCGACTGGAGCCGTTGACGTCTGGCAGTCGCCACCTGGTTTGCGTGTGTGGATCTTGCATGGCAACAGGTGTACTGCCTGTTGATTGATCCCAACAGCATTAGAGTCGCTGTCTTCTGTCTGCCTGTGTTCTGGTCGATTTATGACGAGACGCATTGCTTGCAGCGGTTCGGAACACAACCGAAGTAAATAGTAAATAAAAATTAAGTAAACAAGTCGTCAACAACAAAGTTGGTTACAATCGTTATAGAATCAATTGTAATTTGTATTCCATCGATTGGTTTTAGATAATAACGACGGCCGGATGTGATAACGAGATCCGGTGAACTGTGGAGGTACCAACGACCACCACCTCCACGGATGGCGCGTGTCGCTTCACTTAGATTTCTGTTGCTGACAAAGACGGGGATTACGAGTTACGATCCGCATATACCGGACGCAGGTGAGCTTTGGCCTGTGAGCAGCAGTAGCCAGTCGGTACAGTCGCGTACTCTCGCAGTCTCGTCACTAGTCGTGGGGGTCTCCCAGAGTGGAACAGCATCGGCACTGACGTCCGCAGTCGCGAGTATTGCTATCACGTGAGTACCGATAGTGGCAAACGGCAAACGCCGAGATGATAACGAGGGTGCAGTGAGAGCGCGGCGACCGACTTTTAAACTTTTTGAAAGTAAAAGTTCCGTCGCCGCAGCGTTTCATAATTTTTTTAATAATAATATTTCTTTTTTGGTGTTCTTCACTACTTAAAGTCATTAAACGAAACGTGACGCACACGTTATCATCATCATTGTTGTGCCCACAGTAGTTATTAAGGACACGTATATAGGCATGTGTTTCATACCATTGATTAATATATGTTGGTCGTTTTTCTTTGTAGCCATCAAACGAACGGGTACCACAGACTCCCCAGTAACGACCAGTGATATCTTCAAGAAAGTGAATGCAATAGAATGGCTTACTATTACTATTATCAAAGTAAGATACATCCAACTATACATACCTATAGGTACTTATATAAAATTATTGTTTTCGTTGACAAACAACATTATGTTCGATAGGTGTACGCCAAGAGCGTTAAAATTATTAAAATATAATCTCATATTTTATATATTTGTAGTAAGGCGTTTTGGAGAATAAGATTTTTTGTTTGATGAATTTATAATATAATATATTATTTCATGAACTAGAGGTTTATCCATACTATACATGAAATTTATATTAAGTTTAATTCAGTGGTATGATGATCAACGAGTATTGAAAATATAGATTTTACTAAGTGTACCTTACCTGCCAAGTGCACAGTTTCACAGGCACTCGGCAATACTATACTTAGTAATGATTTAACTAACTTACAAAAATTATAATTTTTATAATAATATTTGAATATGTTTTTAAAAGATTCTTATATCCAGCAACATATGATAGATTAAGTAAAAATAATTTCTTATATTTAAATATAGAACAAAATAAAAATGTTACGTAGTTATCAGAAATAATACCTTAATATCCCTAAATAAAATCAAGTATTAGGTATACAAATATACAATTGTCAATTTCCACTTAAAATAAAAAGTTTTTACATTTTAAAAGGTAGTTAATAAATATTTAAATTATTTATTTCCAATTAGTCATGCATTTCTGCATCAATCTTTCATTGTTGCAGTTGCAGTATAAATATTTGGTAACAAGCTTTTATGTGTGTAGGTACTATAATATGTATATAAAAAAAAAGTTGACCATTTAAGATGGTTTATGTTGATCTGCTATCAACGGCAGATCCATGGGCCGCAGTCCCCCCCCCCCCCCCGAAAAAAACCTGCTTCAACAGACTACAATTATTATGGGTATCTAATTAACATAAACGATTCCTAATCCAACCATAATAAAATTAATAACATTCCTTTAAAACCATTTCTTTCATATATTTAGGAACGTCAACTAGAACATTATAATGTATATTGTATTTATGGCTTAGAAGTAATTTTTTTAGGAGGCCCCCCCTTCAAAATTAAACCCTGGATCGTCACTGGTTGATGGTGTATTAGCGTCATTAGTAACTGTTGGCCGTTATTAGTTATTACATTGCTACTAAGCTAACATTCTGTTACAGATTTACAGGGTATTCACTGCTATTTTAATTGAATACAACTGTTGAACACTAAAATACATAAAATGAAACCTGTATAATGTCACCTGTGTTATAATATCTGTATTTTACTCGTTACAGCACCACCTGATCCACTATCACCTGTAACAACCACAGAAGAATTATCACCACCACAGCCACCTTTATTAATGCTATCTTCTCCACCGCAACAACAGCAATTGAATATACCACTTCTCACACCGATTCATCAATCGGTAACAACATCAATGCCAATGATGACGAAGACTTCTACTACTAATGCTATAGAAAATAATGAACAGCAGCAGCTACCCACACCAAATACATTCATTAGGCATTGCGATGACATGGGTTTATTTCATGATTTACAAAACATTGTAGTTATGTCCTCATTAACTGGACCATCAGGTGATACAACTATTACTACAGTCCCTGCTTCTAATGCTGCTACAATAGTCACCACAGAAACATCAACAGGACAACCTATTTCTTCAAATTTATTTGACTCATCGTCAACAGCAATTGTGACAACCATGATGATGGCCAATCCTTTTGATGAAACATTTAAACAAGCAGTATTACAACAACAAAAAAATGAAGCTAATCCGCCAGAAAATATTTTCAATCACAACAATAACAATGATGGTGATTTAAACACCCCATTCATAGCAACAACCACTGTTGTTAACACGTTGAATAACAATACTAGTAAGTGTTTAACATAGGTATAGTTTGAACCGGAATAATAAATTAATATGAATATATATTTATATATTATATATATATTTTAATAGTTATTAAAATAGCTATTAAAAATATCTTAAGTTTCCTTTGCAATTTATACATTTTGTGTTAAAATGAAAATTATCTATCTACTTTAATAGGTACCTAGATACTTAGCAAGTTCTCGTAGATTAATTTTAGTAGTAATTGAAAAAAAATTCCTATTAATGCACGTTTTTGCAAAAATAGAAATCTCTTCCATATTTACCTTGTTTGCATCTGCTATATATAATACTACCTTGTTTGCATAAGTAATTGGCTTGTTTAAGTTTAAAAAATATATAATTTCAGGTTTGAAAACTTCAACGTCAATGGATATGATATCTACAACTGCAGCAATTGAATCTAATAAGATGAATTCAACAACTGTGCCTCAATCGCAACAGCAGAATATATACATAACGTCAACAGCAGAAGTAAGTTGACTTGATTTATTTTCTGTATACAAGCTTTAAATATATTGTTGGTTTTATTTTTGTTTCACTCAAGGCACCGACTAGGGGTGTATTAGTTATGATGGTAGAGCATCCACAACATCAACAGCATAATTCATCTCTCCCTTTACGACCTGAACATCAACAACACCAACAAATTATCGAACAGCATCAGTTCATTGTTCCAACAACTACAACCACTACTAGTGTCATTGATACAACAACAATAACACACCATGATCAAGAATTGTATGATGAAGAAGTCGATGATGAAAATGGTGGTATAATTATCAATGTTAGAAATGATACAACTACAATTAAACAGGTTGGTACTCAACAATCATTTATTTCTTCCTGACTCTTATTATTTTTGTGTGAACAAACTTTGTGTATATAACTTTTTTGAGGAATAATTATAAAATGACCTATATACGTTTTTATGTTTACGCACAATTAAAGGCTCTAAAACAGAATCTATTGGTGAAGCAACTGCTACAGGAGCGCCAGAAATCTCCACTCATATCTGAAAGCGATCACAAGCTCGGTCAACTACTGCAGCATCAGAATAACGACAATGACATTGATTTTGTTGTCACAGATACCGCCGATAGACTAGAACATGAAGACTATAATAGTAGTAATGGTCAGGATGACGAAGACCACAACAGTCGAAAGCAACAACTGAAACAGAAACGAAAACAAGAAATGTTAGAAAGGAACAGGTACACATAATATTCTGCTACTGCTACATGACACCACTCACAACTATTTAAATATTTAATTTTTATGCACTTAAGGTGCCGACACTGCAGCGTTATTCGGTATTTTATGTTTATAGTACCACAGGTTACCATTAAAATATTGTATCAGAGTGCCCCACAAACTTTTACAGTACTAACTCATATGACACGTACTTAAAAACAATACACTTTGGTTTTTCACTATAAAAAATTTACTGGAACGTCTGGGATTGAGCCCTTGTTCAGCTTTGGGGCTATAGCCCATTTTAAGTCCATCATAAATTATTTAAGTAGTGAATATAGATACCCCATTTAACAGTTTTAATCGGCTCTCTTGTGTTGCACTCTGAGTATCTGGTAGCTGTTTCACCCCAATTCAAAATTAAGAATTTCTAAACTTATAACTTGTAGTTTAAATACTAGTACAAGTGTAGAATGTATAATGATTAGATCTTTAGATATACTTTACGATTTTACTGACAATCGTATCATGTTATTTTGAGTATTCGTGATAATAATTATCAAATCGGCAGTTAAGGTAGTATAGCAATCGTAGTTTATCAATCTACTCTTTAATGACATATAACATGATGAATATTTTTAATTTGGGTTATTGTGCAACAATAATATTAAATATACACTGGATAAGCTACTCCTAGCATTTGTGTTAAAGCTTCTTTTATAAAATTTAAGCTTATGGTACAAAATATGCATAGATTGTTTAATTTCAAATACATTTTTAAAACAGTATTATTTTTAGAATTTAGTTTACAATAAAATATAGAATTCTAATAAACCCTTTTTAATTACCCGATTTAACAACAAAAAACTATTAAAATAATATTAAAGGACCCATATCAAATAATATCGGCGATTTATGAAAACTCATCCACTGCATGTGTATAGTATTGAAAAATATCATGCATTTTATCAAGTATCCAATCTATAATTATGATTAAATACTATGAAAATATGCTTAATAACTACATATTTAATTATTATTGAAATATTCAATAATATTAAATAACTATTATTAGTGTTATTTGTTATATAAATATAATAATTAATAACAATCAATAATTTGATACAGGACAGCCGCCAAACGCTGTAGAATAAAGCGAAAGCAGAGGTGGGATCTGCTTTCAGAAGAGAATCGAAAGCTAAAAATCGAAAACGGCCGACTGCGTGAAGCGCTTTCAAAACTTGTGAGCCATAGATGCAGTAACTTACAGCAACATCAAATAGAACAGCCAGAGATAATACAAGAAATATTTAATAATAGTGATGATGTTTAAAACCATGATAGGTTGTTGCACTAATATTGGTGCTTAAACAAGTAATATTTACCTATTATAATATTATTACTAGGGCTCCGAAGTTGTAAAAGTTACATAATATTTTTCTTTACTCTTGATTTATAAAAGATCAAGCTAGTAACCCATTTTATGCAATTGTGAGATTATTAACAACAATTTTGAATGTATGCTATTTAATATCTATTCAATTTTCTTTTATCAGTTTATGTATTTTATAGTTTATTATTTAACATAGGTATTTTAATTTTCTAAAGATTTGTACAAAATAGTAAAAAACAATTTGTTCCAGTATGTTAACGCTGTTAATGCCATATTTTTGTTATACATTTATACGCTTCAATAACATTTTTTTAGCAACTAGCTTTTGATTACATTTAATTGATATTTTAGTTATTTTTAATAAAATATATAATATGTAATATACTATAATGGTAGTATACTATACTACTTATTATGTGACTAATAATTAATTAGTTATAATTTTTTTTTTCACCTTTGATTCTTATTTGCATGCATATTTTACTTCTACAACTTCTGAGCCCTAATTATTACTATTATACAAGTTGATGGTTTATGCGTCTTGTATGATTTAACATATATATATATATATATATATATTAATATATTTTATAATTTTGTACGAAATTGTTATACATTTCAGTGCTGCATATACTGTCAAGTACTCACGGTAATCAGTTTACATAACTAATAACTATAACTATAACTATAATAATATTATGTTTTGTTATTGTGTACAAATAATATTTTATTTCTAAAATCTGTTTTTTTTTTTTAATTGTTTTATTTTATATTCATAAATATAATAGTTAAAAGGACACTATACCCGTATGTGTTGTCTCTGTCTCACTAATATACAACATACTAAAAACTTGTTTTGAGTGGGACAACTATGCTCCATCTGTTTGTATAGTGGATTTACCAAATTTCTATAACATATAGGGAAAAACTTTATCTGTGTCGTAGCTATTTTATTTTTTTGATAACATAAATACAATTAACATTTTCAGTTTGAGAACATTAAGATTATCTGTTTTTTTATTTAATTATAAAAAATTATTGGTTAGTGTTTTAAAAAAAAAAAAAAATAAAAACGCTGCGATACAGATAAAGTTCTTCCCTGTGCATTATGGAATTTTAGGTAGTACTATTCTAAAATACTGAGGGAGTATAGTTGTCCCATGAAAAAAAAAAGTTTTTGCCTTATTGTACATTTGTACGACGGAGAAAACACTTGCAGGAGTAATGTCCTCTTAAGCCAATTTTTTTTTTTAAATATTGGTTATCAAGAATGTGGGTTGTTCATAGTTTAAGCACGTCAATTGTTTTTTTGTATGACAATAATGTTTTATGTTAATTTATAAATGTAATTTAGTTAGTTTTTGTCATCATTTCTGATAACACTAATGATACCTTCAATTTTTTTATTTTTTTATTTTTTTGTTAATTTATCAACATTCAACAACTACTAAATAATAAACCTATTAATATAAACAATATTCTTTAAATAAAATGTTAATACAAAAATTTAAATTAAATTATTGTTTACAACGATAGATAGTATTTAATAGCATAATATTATATTATAATATTTATTAATATCAATGAGAATATAGCAAATATTATTGAAGAATAATCAGTTAGATATCCAAGTAAATACAAGAATATAAGAATTTCATATCAACAAAGAAATTACTAAAGATAACTACGTATTTATTTTTCAATTAATAAATAGGTATTTTACATTTATATTTTATTTTATGTGATGGCTTGTTATTATTAGTCAATAATTTAAATAAAACGAAAAATATATGTAATATTGCTTAAATTGACATAATTGAATTATACAACATGTCTACTATAAATTGTGATTAATAAAATTGACCTTTATTTTATAAGCTGTTTATGCTAGAACTATAGTTTTTGTAATCCACATATTATTATGATTTATGTTTATTAATATAACTATTACTTATATAGTCTTATTGTATAATATATCAAATTTATAGCCTTCTGTACATGGATTGTATACTTGTAACTTGTATTATATTAATCAAGATTTTTTTATTTAGAATTTAAGTCTTATATTGATGTACCTATATTACTCGATTTATATTTTACTAACCAACAGTTGTTTTTTAAATTAAATATTTTATTTTCGTTAAGTTTGTTTGTTAGTTATACATTAATATAATATAAGCACTGTTTATATTATTTAAGTCAAAATATAAACATTTAAAAATAAATTGTGTTCAGCATTCAAATAACTTATTATATTGTCTATGATTGAGTTGCTAGATAATACTTATTACTTAATATAATTTCCATACATTTTAAAATTCATGAACTGGACTGTTTTAGTTGTATAGAATATTTTCAACTAATAAAGTTTTATGGAATATAATATAAGGTATTAGATAAGGTATGTGGTAATAATTAAATAATAAACCGAGTGTACTAGGTAAATAAGTGTTATTATTACTAAAATGCTATGCTTGTATGAATGTATTGGATACCATACTGTTATAATGGTGTTATAAGTATTATTTGTTTGATAAATATACATAATTTTGTATAAATAGGTCGAAAGCACATTTTTAATTTTAAATGCCCCGATTTTCAGGTTATTTAATTTAAGTAGTTCATGTTAAATATTTGGATGTGATTTAAATATATTTAATCAGAATTCAATAAATCCTTGTTTATTGGATAGCGTTATCATCATAATTTACAAGTTTTATTAGGAAATATGAATGTATTCGATATTTGCAAAGTAGGTAAGTAAAAATACAGAATGATTCCGCTTACTCTGATGCCCCTAATATTTATTATTACAATGTTGAATTGAAGTAACTGAACTTACTGTAACATTGTTTAAAAATACACAAGCATATAATATTATATTAACACACTTGTAATACCAACTATCATAAGTCGTAAGGAATACTTATTTTTAAATTTTTATTGATTATACTGACAATGCTTAATGATTTCAAGTTCTAAGTTAATATTCTAAAGGTATACAGATGAGGGGATTTCGCTGCTTAGTCAAATATACAAGGGCATTCTAACTTGTGGACTTGATATGAAAAAAATATTAACGCTTTCTAGAGCATAACTCAACATTCAGGTGCATTAGAAAGATAGTAGTAACCACATCAGTGGTTTTTGTTCCCATTACTCATTAGTGCAAATTTATTATTTTTAAGGTAAAAACTATAATGAAAAAAGTTGTACTCGTGAGACATGTTCAACTACTTCTTTCCAACGCCGGTTTTCGATTATCGAACAGGGCAACAGTACAAACATAAATATATAATTATCCCATGATAAAGTAACTTCATTTTTATTGTTTAGATGTCTAAAACATTGACCAGCAATTTAGTATTCTTGTCCATAGTATAAGGAATAATTAAATTTAATATTTTTTATACAATGTTCTTGTCTTAGGCCCTTCTATCGCCTGTATTTCTGCATCACTGCAGCAGCCGATGCCGATGCGGAAGCTAGACACGGCGATCAGGCGTCGGGAGATATTGTAAATTGTAAAACCACGGAACAAGCGTGATGATATAGTAAATTAGTTGTCTAGTGTCTATATTTTGTCTTATAATATATTAATTAGGTATCATAGGCCATCATAAAAACACGAAATACAATATTACTGTTATGTAATAACGTAGACTGTGGAGATTGAAACTGTGAAACAAATTGACAGTTAAATATCTGTCGTGTGTTTAGGTCAGTAGTTCCACTGATGAGGATTATAATCCATAGCTGATAAGCGTAATCAAGTTACTCGTTGAACGCCGAGCTCTAAGCCAATAAAACATCGTGTCATCGGGACGCCGATTTTCACCGCCATTTTGGTTAACAACAAACAACAACAGCGACAGTCGGAAAGGTTAGGAATTTGTGTTTTATAACTGCTCCAAGCGGCGATCATGAGGTTTTACGTATGTGTGAGTTTCATGATTGTCGTTCGTCTGGCGTCTCCCTTTGTTATTGGCCCGCCGTTCGTAGCTGACGCCTGATCATATTTTTTCTGCCGCTCTCATTATTCGTGCGTACCTATTGTCTGTTTTAGTGCCGTCGTCGCTCGTCTGCTCGAACCGAACTGTTAATCTTCTGTTATTAAATAACGATTTGAGTTTCATGACACTTTATTCTGTCTAACTACATTGTGCGCGGCTAGTCACCGCCATTTTAGTTTTCGCTAGTACCGCCGTCCGGATATTCGATTCCACCATGAGTGAACTACTTTGTGAAAATTTTGATGTGTGTAGATTATGTTTGGTCGAGCGTGGCACAGAGGGTTATGAACCGTTTGTGCACATTATGACGCCTATCGACGGAAAACTAAAGTCAAAAAAGCTAGTGTTGGATTTGCTTGGAATCGATGTACGTATTTAGATATGACAATAAAATAAGTAAAAACATTGAAATGAAATAAATTTTTTGAATTTTCCTTAGATCGAGTCCGATGGTGTTAAACCCAAGATGCTTTGCAAATGCTGCTTTGGATCACTAGACAGCTTTAATCAGCTGAAGAAGAAAGCAAATGAAAATCAAATTGTAGTCAATTATATTGCTAAGAAAAAAGTAAGTGAGATAGGTAATATTAATATTTAACATTTTTTATTTGAAATATTATACGTAGGTAGGTACCTACTTAATTAACATTTAAGATTTATATTTATTTGTAAAATGCTTCAACAGAATACGGTATGTTTTTATAAATGTATGTTGGTATATGCCTATGTATGTTGGTAAGCATTGTCTGAGTTGAATTATAAAAGCTCATATATAGGCATATATTTCTTATTTAAGAGGATGCTATACTGCGGCCCGCGAGAGAGTATCCTCGTTTTGCGCATGCAGACTGACAACGGAGACCATTCCGAGGCCCCATTTCCCCCACTATTTCGTGACTGTTATACACCGTATAGCGTTGAGCGCTGCCGACCGTTACTGAACAGCTATCGGCAATGCCGAGTAGTGGGGAATACGCGGAATCGGACGTGTTTTCGTTGGAGCGACTGGATACTCTCTGGTGGGCCCCAGTATACACGGATAATTTTTTGAATCCGTCTTAGAAGTGCACAACACAGCAAATTTACGCTCTTATTCCCATAAGTCTCATACACCTTATTCTCATGTGTGTGTTGTTTCTGTACTACAATTGTGTAACATACCAAATTTTTTATGACGTTCTCATTTATACTCATTCGATAATAGTTTAAATATCAAAATGAATATACCTAAAAGCATTTTTTTGATTTTTAATTTTGAAACAAATTGTACTTTTGTAAAAGTATATCATCTCTAATATAGTACGTAATTAACGCACAAGATGTTGCATGGCGCTCCTTACCGCTACTTGGCAGCCAATTGTAACGAATCTCCGCCCCTCCCATTGCCATTGCCATGAACCCAACGCACGGACTAAGATAGAGAGGACTGGAAAAGAGCACATTTTTAATGGGTCCGAAGTGCCTCTGCTGATTTCCGTTGTACACAGCTGGTCTTAACGCTACCTAGTGGTTGGGTGGAAAATGTAATGATGTTAAGAATTAAAATTATATTATATAAATAGTTGATATTTAACCAAGCAGATAGCGTGCATGTTAGCTGTGTACAAATTTGGGTGGGGAAGGGTAGAGGGACCGAGGCAATTGCTCAACCCATCATATCATTTCCAGTCCTCTCTATCTTAGTCCGTAGCACAATGTGGTTCTAATAGCTAAATATCATACCACAGGCGGTTGCTTTTATATTTTTCTCGATATTTTCTATGCGCTATGTATAATTGCGTGTTAGTCGTTGAAAAGTTTCTTATATGATTGCTCATGCTCAGACCTTTTATATATATAAACAGCTAACAAGTAAAGAAAACCTTTTTACATGCTTCTATAGGCTTATATTATATAATAATGACCACTTAATTAACCATTTAACTACGTATCTTAAAAACCCACTTTTCACTGAAATAAAATATTTCTATAAGTACTCCATTGTATAATTCAATTTAATAGAAAATCTTACACATTAAGTTTCAGCGGCGCCAAAGTTTTTTAAATGTGGCTGGGCAATTTCAAATCTTTGTGGCCTCAATATCTAAGAAGACGCCAAACCTGCATGTGTTTTCTCAGTCTTACAAGTGGGTGACATACCAAATTTTATGCTCAGAACAACACGTGTAATTCCGTAACTTGTTTTAACATTAAAATATAAAAAAAAACCAATGAGGTTTACTAGATAATATTCTTCTACATTTGATAAAAGGTCAATTCACTGTAATTTTTGAACTAATGGAGCTACACGTGTTCTTCTGAGCATGACATTTGCTATTTTACGCACTTGTAAGATGGAGACAACACATGCAGATGTGGCGTCCTCTTAATTATTTAATATAGAGCTACCTTAATATAGATTTACTCATAATCATGACTTAAATATAATCATGCTTTTAACAAAGTTATGATGTAAATAAAATGTGTAAATAAACATTTTTTTTTAAAGAGGTTTTTTTTAAAGAGTCGGGTCATGAGCCAATGTTAACACGGACTTCGGCGCCAATGTCAATTTTTATAAACAGTTATTTTTCATCAAAATTATATTTTTAATCTTTAATAATTCTTAGGAGTACCTACTAAATTTAATAATTAAGTATATTTTCATTAAAATTACATTGATTAGGTATTGACTTGGGTATTGATTACATTCATTGACCAGGAAATATACAAAAACTACAATTAAGAAATGCTTTTCTTAGTTACCCGATTTATTCATTATTACAGGTTATATACAGATATTTTTCTTGGCTTCTTGCTTTTCAAAATCATATCAGAATCTTTAATATTAATCTTTTTTCAAATTAAGGATTAGTAAGTCGTGGAAATAAACACTCATAATAAAATCTGAAATTTTTTTCTCTCATAATATCAAAGTAGTTTCACTATCCGCTTGTTTCTTTTTCTTGATCATCTGAAAAACAATACAATTTTAAAATAAGTTTAGAATATTATAAAGTATGGAAAATAATAAAAAAAAAAAAAAAGAGTGTAAGTGGATGTTGCTCTGCTATACAGTAGGTTCCAAGTAGGCACTGTAATAGATGGTATTACATTTGAATTCAATGATAAAATATCAGTAGATTCTGAATAAAGACGGCTAGTCACCCTATGATATTACCAAGTACCTATATTTGATGATATTATTGGGAATAAAGTATTTTATATGTTATAAAATATTTACGTGGAACCTTGTTTTAAATTTTCAATTCTTAGCTACTTATAAAAGTTGGAACATTTTATACATTTTTAAATTTTAAATTTGATAAGTTTTGTCAAAATTTGAACTTAAAATGCTTATTAAAAAAAATTGAGCCTGTGTATTTTAATATTTTTCAACAGCTATTGTAACAATATATTAGGAACCTTGTATTCAATTTCCGCACTTTTTGACCAGACAAATTACATTTTCTGACATTTATAGAAAAAAACACTAAAAAAATTGGAAATAGAAAATGTCCGTAAATAGCTCAAGACGAGTCAAAATAATCTGAAAATGTTATGGTGTTTAGAAAATTCTAATAAAAACATTTAATAAAAATGTCATATATTTACTGTCATTTGTTTTAGAATTACTCCAAGAACTGAAATCGATTTAAAAAAAGGTGGGTAAGTGGATATCGCTCTGCTGTACAGTAGGTTACAAGTGGGTCACTGTATAAGAAAAACGATTCTGAGCAGAGACGGTATGTCATCTAGGTATAAGGTATCTTATATACTTATCAATGGTATTAAAAAAAAAAATTGACCAATAATAGGTATCTATAATAAATTTTAAATTAATCATATCACAATATCCATTAGGTACATAACGCGTTATACATCAACAACAAATCGTGGTACTATCATAGATAATATATAATAGTATACTTTAGAAGTTTCAAGTACCCACAAATAATATTATACAATCACAAAAAAATAACTAAAATAGTTATTCCGGGTTTTTTTAATATGTGATTTCGTCCAAATTTGAGCTTAAAATGACTATAAAAATAAACTGTGCTTATGTATTTTTTAGATTTTTTGGTAACAGAATTAATTACTTACGTGGAATCTTGTTTTAAATTTTTAATTCTTAGGTATAAAAGTTAAACATTTTATAAATTTTTAATTACGAAATAATTATTAAATTTTAAATTTGATACATTTTGTCAAAATTCGATCTTAAATGCTTATAAAAAAAAATTGTTCTAATGTATTTTTAATAGTTTTCAACTGCTATTGTAACAATATATCAGGAGCCTTGTACCTATTAAATTTTTACACTTTTTGGCTCAACAGAAAAAACTTAATTGATATTTATAGAAAAAAAACTAAAAAAATTGAAAACTTTTTTTAAACCGCTCAAAAAGTGTCCAAATATTTTCAAAATTGTATGGTGTATAGAAAATGAAAATATACACATTCAGTGAAATGTTCAAGTATCTACAGTCATTCCTATTTTAAACAACCAATGAAAATTTCATTTGTATACGTTCATTAGTTTTAGAGTTACACCCAGTGGCCCAACTAGGGCTGAAATGTTGGGGGGGAGGCTGCAGCCTCCACCTGACATTACAGTAACCTTTAGAGGCGAAGACCCCTCATTCCCAAACCCCATATTTGTTCACTTAAAAATTTAAAAATTATACAAACAAAATCAATTATTTATTTACCCAAGCAGTTAAATAAAAATTTAAAAAATTAAATAATTACATTTTTTTCTAAAAAATAAATAAGAAATACAGTTTAATTTTTTAAGATTTGTTAATATTTTAGGAAAGAATTAAATAATTTATATTGAGAGGACTATTACAAGCTTTGGAGGGGCCAAGCCCCTAGTTGTGCTTATGGTTACACCAAAACCCAAAACTAAAAAAATTGAAAACTGACCATGTCCGTAAACAGCTCAAAAAGAGTCAAATTATTTTCAAAATTTCTTCATATATAGAAAATACTAATATAAACATTCAGTGAAATTTTCAAGTATCTACAGTCATTCGTTTTTTAATTACAACAAAATAAGAAAATTGTTACGTAAGAAATCGAGTGAATATCAAATGTTGTAAAAATATGAATTTCAAACGCTCATCAAAATTTAATTTGACTTGCTTGTAGACATTTTTTTTATAATTTTTCCCGAATATTGTATGTACATTTAAATTAAAAAATACACAAATATGCAAATTCAAACTTTGTATTTAATTTCGCCATTTCATAAGACAAATGTATAACTTGCAACCAGTCCCGAACCCTATAAACAATATATTTATTAGGAGGGAAAATGTCAATGGGAGGGGTTTAAACACCCAAAACCCCCCTGGCTACGCCACTGTACAAAACCATCTATGTCTTTGAGCCATAGAGGCCATATTATATTATATATAGATCATATAATAATATAGTCTCCTGATAGAGTTTG
>NC_042493.1:15969063-15981581 GCF_005508785.2 Acyrthosiphon pisum
TTAGGACAATTTAAACGATACAATCACAAGTAGTTGAAACTTTTCAAAATCATAATAAACAATTTTGCAATTTATTATAATTCAATAGAAAAATTTGAATATCAAGTGTTGATATCGTGTTTTGAACTTAAATAGGATACCTTATTATTTAAATCTTATACATTTATTTTAATTTAATTCACCAAAATGCTATGATTATTTGTTTTAACATGTCTACTGAGGTTTGCAAAATCGAAAATTAATTCTAAATTTCAAAAAACTACCAGAGATTCCCAAAGATTACCAGAGATTTCCAAAGATTACCAGAGATTTCTAAAGATTTCCAATGATTACCAAAGATTTCCAAAGATTGCCAGAGATTTCCAAAGATTACCACAGATTTCCACAGATTTCCAAACATTTGTACACTGATTACCAAGAGTTGTTTACCCCTCGTAAAAATGTATTAAACACTGAATAAACAAATAAAAGTTAGTTTATAAAAATAAACAGTTATATTTAATCTAAAATATAGTGATATACTGGTGTACCTTTATTTAACTGTTGTAACACAAACCTATGAATTAAAAAAATAATAATACTTAAATAAAAAATAAAAAATAATTGCATGTACCCAGTTCATAAACAGAATAATATTATTTATTCGAACAACTCAATCTTTTTATTAATAATAATAATTCAGTCTTATGAATTCAGAAAATAATAATATAAAAAATAAAAAAATATAGTATAAGAAAAGAGATATAGAGAAAAATTGATTTTCTTGTCAATGTTATCTTGCTATCAATGTCCCTTCACGTCATGTTGTCATAATAAATATCATATAATGAAAATATTTTTTAATTTTTTTTTAATTACTTATTAAATTTTTATAAAACATTCACATGTTTTTACACAAAATATTGTTTAGCCTTAAAATATTCTTTTTTATGCCCTAAAAAATGTTGTATATCATTTGATAGGTAAATGAATCATTGAGAAAGCTTATCCATTTGGAGCTGCATACTCCCAGTAAAGATATTATGTAAAATCATAAAAATCCGGTCTCTAGTCATTAGGAACAGATGATTGTCCCTATTCAAACCCTATGACTCACTGCAATTAAGTGACTTTTTTCATGGCAAGCACTGTAGCTTAACTTATTAAAAAAAATATAAACATGCTATGAATAATAAATAATTTAAGATTAACTTATACATATAAATTCCTAGAATGAATATTTCAAAAAAAGTAATTACGTGTTTCAAATTAATTTACTCCAAAAATATATAATGATGTTTTAAAAATTATAATAACTACTGGGGCTTGAATAAACAATTTCACCATTAACATTTTTCAAAAAATTAGGTTAAAAATTGGCTATTTTGAATTTTTCCAACATAACTTAAAAATGTCTTTACAAAGATCACCTGATGTTTTTTTACGGGGCCATTTAAAAACAATAGTGTATGCCGTTCTTCATATGAATCTTCAAAATTTAAAAGATAAAATAACAGCACCCTGCAATAAACTGACTGAAGGACAAATTACAGCTGTAACAAGTAAAGAATTTATGCGGCGTGCTGAATCATGTTTTGTTCACAGCAGACAACAAT
The DNA here is from genome assembly GCF_005508785.2 of Acyrthosiphon pisum. Lineage (NCBI taxonomy): Eukaryota > Metazoa > Arthropoda > Insecta > Hemiptera > Aphididae > Acyrthosiphon > Acyrthosiphon pisum. The sequence continues at coordinate 15,970,659 of NC_042493.1, forward strand.
TTGAACAATTTATACGTTAAATTAACTAAAAAGGAAATAAGGGTTAAACTGTTATGCCTAAACATTCCTAGAATAATTATGTTCAGAGTTACAGTAAAAAATCTGAACATTTCGCGTATTTTTGTTGATTGGCTGTAACATGGTCAATTTTGTCCATAAATGAATTAATAAATTAGGGAAAAAATAATTTGTACCTAGTTAAAATGGGTGGTTGCCATTTTAGAAAAAAAAGTTGTACTGAGCATGCGCAAGTCTAATTAAGTTGAAAAAATTCCAATGCTATAAAATAGTGTATTTTTATGTCATTTACAACTAAGAAGAAAGCAGAATTCAAATTGCATGGCTCTATTATTTTTTTTTAAATCCTGTAGACTCAATTTAGACTAGTTAGGTCTTGACTTTTTGTTTTCACAATTTTCAAATTGAAATAACTAAACTTAACATAAGTATTAATGTAGAGTTATAGAAAAAAGTAGGTATTCCATTATCCTATAAACCCAAGGTGGCCAAGTGGTTGATCTTGGACAATTTCTAAGTTGATCCCCTTTGTTAGAATTTATTAATTATTGTTACATACATTTGTCATTTAGTAGATACAGTTATTAAATACATATTTCAGATTAACCTGTTAGTGTAAAATGTCATTTTCCCACATAAATGAATTGGTACCGAGCTACACTTTCTGATGGTCATTTAGATCAGAGTCTACGTTTAGCACTTAGCGACTATTACCAAGATTATAATTGGCCTTGATATGCAACAACACACTTGTACATAAATAACAAAAATGTCTTGAACATTTTTAAATCTGGCTTTTAATTTAATTTAAAAAAGTTATGGGACACTGAAATTTAAAGAGAAAAAGAAATAAAAGTAATTATACAACATTTACAATATAAAAAAAAAAAAATCAGAATGACAGCTAGAAATAATTTAAAGAAATACAAAAAGTGGGTTTGTTTCGACATTTAATAATATAATAATACATAATACACATAATAATGTATAACAGACATAATACACCTCATTAGTTTGTTGGAAGCATAGTTGGTGGTGCATGTTGGAATTAAAAAAATAGTATGTGACCTGGTGTGTGTAGAAAGAACTTTAAAGTTTAATAAAGATAAAAGGTAAGGAGAAGTAACATTACCATTTAAGCCATTTAAGAATTGAGTTCCATCATTTTTCTATGATCAGCAAGCGAGTTAAGGAAATCTGCAATTGGTGTGTAGTCATGAGGTATATGTGGAACATTTAATAAAAAAAAACCTGCGTGTTGAAAAAATCTACATGGACTCCTATTAAGTAAGAGTCTTAAGCAGTATGAAAATAACAAATAATAGAGCCATGCTCAATTGCACAAGAATCAGAGGGACAATAGTAGTGTTTTCTATGATTTATTAAATGTATATGAACAATTTTTAAGAAAAGGTTGTCTGTCAGCCTACATATATTACTAACTACTAAATATATTTAATTATATACCTATTTATATTGCTAAATTAGTAGTTTATTTTAATATTAGCAATAAAGTAAGCGTTTTATGGTTTAACCCTTTCTCTGCTACACTATTTATCCACTGCAACCAGTGTATGCTACATAAAATAAAATATTTATTGTTTTTTTAAGATTTTAATTTTAAGATCTATATGATCTTCTAATTATTTAAGTTTAAATTAATGCGAACCATGGTTTTCTAAATTTGTATAGTTACCGGAAAATGGGAATATTTTAAATACTGGGATGTAATAGTATGTCTGGAGAAATGAAAGGGTTAAATAGGCAATAGCTTAAATTAATCTAAATATTTTGAAAATGTCATTGCATACCTACAGTAAAACATAATAATACCTACTAACCGATTTCAAGTCCCTAAAATGGTTATTCTTTGTTTAAATATTAAATTTAAACAAAAAAGTGAACCTCAAATATCTTTAAAAATAAATTGTAATTTTATTTGTTTGAGTTTCACGAAGAGTTTCAGTAAGAACTATTTATGATGAAACTTGAATTAAATGTTGAAACCTTAAGCAAAAAAAATTAATAACTTATGCATTTTTAACTGCAAAAACATTGCTCATTTTCTTGATTTGACAAATTTGTTGTATATATAATTATATTTTTGTTTTTAGTTTGGTGGTACTATGCCTGAAACATCTGTTGCATCTACTTCATCGCTGATGTTAAGGAATAATGGAGAATTATCTCATTCCATGCCTGGAACATCTACCGCATCTACTTCATCAATGATGTTAAGGAATAATGAAAAAGCATCTCATGAAACTCCGGTCAAAAGTTATCGATCAATATCAAAACGATCAAATGAGTTTGGTAATTCCATGCCTGGAACATCTAAAGCATCTACTTCATCAATGACGCTAAGGAATAATAAAGTATCGTCTCAAGAACCTCCGTTCAAACATTCTCGATTATCATCAAAACAATCAAATAAGTTTGGTGATTCTATGCCTGGAACATCTAAAGCATCTACTTCAACAGTGACGTTAAGAAATAATGATGAATCGTCTCATGAAACTCCGTTCAAAAATAATCGATCAATATCAAAACGAACAAATGAGTTTGGTGATTCCATGCCTGGAACATCTAAAGCATCTACTGCATCAATGATGTTAATGCAAGAAATTAAAAAAGAAAGAATTTTAAATGAACGTAGTAATAGTGATGACTATCAAGGTAGTAGGTTTTTAGTTATAACATCAGATTATGAAGATTTATCAGATTTTTCAGATGATGGTTCTTGTATAATAACAACAGCTCCAATTGAAACAATTGAATTAATATCAGATGATGAAGACGATGATAATGATAATATTGAAAATGTAGATGTATCTGAAAATGAAGAAACAATTGATTTATCCCAGGATGAAGAAATAATTGAATTATCATCAGATAGCGAGGACAATGAAAATAATATAAAAAAAGAAGATGGTAATGATGTGACTGACAAATTATACTACTGTTCAATTTGTCAAAAGAAGAATATTCTCAACCATGATTGTTCTCAACATACTAAATCATTTTTTACTTGCTTGGTACCTGGCTGTAACATTTTATCAAGATCTAAAAAAGATTTTACATTTCATTATCAACCGCATATTGGTATGTCTTCATCAGGAGTTATGTGTCATCGTTGTTTTAAAGGGATAGATCAATCTAACATGGATGACAATGGTTATCACATATACTGTGATATGGAAAATGCATTTAAATGTTATTTATGCAATTTAAGATATAAAAGTATACAAGAACTTGCCTATCATAAATTAAAATCACACAATGGCATCTTGTTGAACGTTCATGGTAATTATTTATGTTTTCATTGTGAAGAATCATCTCCAGATATACATGAAATTGGTAATCATATGAAACATTGTCTTGAAAGTCAGGCAAAAAATGAAACTGCTGCCAGCATGAAATCAAAAAAAGAAACAGAATTATTACCTATTAAGATAAAGAAGAAGAACGTAATGGTACGTACAAATAAAAACAATAACATGATTCCGCGTACATCAGAACATGTACTTTTTACTTGTTTAAAACCTTCTTGCAATGTAATCTTCCAATCCTTTAGCAATTTTAAATTTCATTATCGTCGCCATTTTGAACTTGGAAATGCCTTGGTATGTTGGCAATGTTGTAAGCCATTTTCTGATATACCTGATCTTAGAGCACATCAAGTCAAAAATAACTGTCGTACTCCTGGCATGTACAAATGTAAATGTTCTGCAAAATTTGATGATCTTGAAAGTTTGAGTATTCATAAATTAACCTTCCATGGAGGTAAATTAGTTGCTGGTAAAAAAAATAGAAAAACTATTGTGTGTGCATTTTGTCAAATGGATATTAATATTTTCAACTTTAAATCTCATTTGGCCACTTGTCGAAAGAAGAATTGCAAACAAAATACTTGTACTACAAAGTCTAAAGGTGAATATACTTGTTTGACTTGTGAAAGAGTGTTCGCGTCATCAATATCCTTATCAAATCATTCGAGGGTGCACAATCGGTTTCTAATTTCAAATTTGAAAAAAGAAAGTACATAATGTAAGAACTTAAGAACATTTTGCATTTTTCCAACTTAAGTTAAAATCAAGAAACTGATGGATTGTTTATGTTAAAAAAAAATGATCATCAGTGGCAAAACGTTGCATACTATAGGCTTAATATACTAGAGTTAAATTATTTGTTCTATTTTATGTTTTGTTTTATATTTGTATAAAGTACCTGCTCATTTTTTTTTTTTATTCTTATTTTTGATTTATCATGTATGTTTTAATAATTTTAATTTAGTATAATTTTTATTTTAACTATGGAATATAATGGATATAAGAGTGTTTGCGTCATCAATATTCTTATCAAATCATTCGAGGGTTCACAGTCCTCTCGAATTTCAAATTTGAAAAAAGAATAAGTACATAATGTAAGAACTCAAGAACATTTTGAATTTGACCAACTTAAGTTAAAATTAAGAAACTGATGAATTGTTTATGTTTAAAAAAATGATCATCAGTGTTAGAACACTGCATAATATAAACAAACTTGCATACTATTATTATACTAGAGTTAATTTATTTGTTCTATTTTATGTTTTGTTTTATATTTGTATAAAGTACCTACTCATTTTAATTTTAATTTATAATGTATATTTTAATAATTTTAATTTAGTATAATTCTTATTTTAACTATGGGTTATAATGGGTTTCATATATTTTTTAAGTTTTCAATTAGTCGACAATGAAATTGTGTTAAAATAAGGATATTAGGTAATTTTTTAATATATTAGTTGCTGTCAATAATATCCAAGCATTATTAAAAATAGCTAGTATATTTAACTCTTTTTGGTTTCTTAACAATATTGATATTATTAGCTTGTCGTTTTAGAAATTGCCTAACTTAAGCAGACAATATCACAAATAAATAAAAATTATTTTTTTTGTAATTGACCGTTCATTATCATTATAGACTAAGACCATGTATCAAAAAAAATATTACAAAGGCTTAGTTTTAAGTACTTAAATTTAACAAAAAAAATTATACATTATTATATTACTATTTAATAATAATTAACTATATATTAGAAATGTAGGTATTACTGTAATTTTGAAAGTTAATATAATTAGTATTATATTATAATTTATTTGGATGTCATTTATCATTTCACAGTAAACTGCAGTGGTATTTTTAAGATTTTGCAGTGGTATATTTGGAACTATGAGATTCCATAACTGATGTCTCCAGTTCCTTCACGAAGAGTGATTTCTTTTTTATTTGCAAAATTGATGATATTTGCAAGGTGAACAAATTTTTCTTTGCTAGCAAAAATGTCAATCCTAGTAAACAAATATTTCAGAAAATGTGAAAACCATTCTCTGTACCTAAAACAATATTTTAAAATTTTTTTTATGTGTATACTTTAAATATTTAATTTCTAAATTTGTTTGATGTTCCAAGCATGTTGCTAATAAATGTCTTTCATTTAATTTTTTTTTTTTAATCTTTAGTTAACTAAAATTTAACAATATTAGTACATATTTTTAATAATGATTGATTTTAAAAAGTTAACATGAAAAATATTAATTTAGGTTAGGTTAGGTTCAAACAATATATTTAACTCTTGAAGTTAAAAATAAGTTAATCAATACTATTTTAATTATTACCAATCGCATATTATACAGCGCAATAATTATGAAATATAAATTTGTTTATAAAATAATGACTAAGCATTTTTGCAATTACACGCTTACCTATCTAAACTAAATTATTAAATCAAGGTACAATTATTTATTTATTTGTGCTTAAAATAATTTTATAAAGTTTGTGATTAGATAAAAAAAAAAAATTAATATCTAATTCAGTTATACATAATATGGATACGAATATGCAGCTCTGTTATGGATGCGATGATAGGCCAGTGGCATGGGATGTTCAACCAACAATTGCAGGAGGAATTGAAAATGGTGACAGTCAATGGATTCATTAAAAGATAGAGAATACATTGGCTAAAATTTGTAATACGCTGTGATATGGATTCAGCAATTAGGTTATCACTGGACTGGAAGCCATAAGGAAAAAATATCACAGTTTCAACTCAGAAGTAATTGATTGATGTTGTGGAAAATAATTTGCAAGACATGGGAGTGCTGAAATGGAAGGATATAGTGCAGAATCATGCAAGTAGAATGATTTAGCGCTGGTGAACAAAACTCTTTAAGAGTATTAAAAGCAAGAGGAAGAGCAATATAATATAATAATGAATACACATGATTTTAACTTAAGTATTAACTTCTTAACTCGGTACCAAACACCTAATTATTTCCACCTTTAAGATCTTTTATATCACTAATTATAGAAACAAAATAACTAACCAAGGTTTATTTAAATTAACTAATTTCTTTTCACAATTGTTGACTGATTAATAGAAGTAAAAAAAATCATAATTAATATTTCAAGTCAGTTTTGATGAATTTTTTTTTCTTAAGCAATAGTAAAGATACTCCTTGATTTACATTACTCCTCATTATCGATTTATTTCAAATCATTAAGAACTTGTTAATATTTTTTAAATCTTCTTTGCTTAAATTATCAGTTCATTTAGTGGAAAGCTAATTAATGCAGTTATAGTACACCAAGGATTATGGGACACCCAAGTCCCAAACATCGCCTCACATAGTGATCACTCAAATAATATTTTTAAAAATATACATACATTTAAAATTATTTAATTTTATAAAGATTACAGGTGTATTAAAATATGTGTGTTAATTTTTTAATAATAATAAGAATGAAAATCCCAGTTTTTTCTAAAAATTTTATTCCCGATAGGTAGCCAATCTATAAAATTATTTTCAGAAAATATTTGATAGTTTGCGCGTTTTTTGTTTCTAATATACCCTGGCTTTCACTATGTCACAATTTATCGTGAACTGTCTTAACATCACCCCAAATTAAATATGGTTCCAAAAACCATGACATGACTAGACCACAATGACCAATTGCAACATGACTAGGTATTATGTAAAATATCAAAGCATTTGTTAGTTGATACATAATTGAGTGCACTTTCTAAATTATTATTTATAAAACAAGATATTTAATAAGCCGTTCCTTCACATTGATTAATAATATATCATACTTAAGAATCCATCTACTATCTACCTATATCTACTTTTTTGCACTTTGCTGTTTAATTCGGTGTTTTATTTACCAGTTTACAACCTTAATGGAAATATTGAAAAACAATGACATAGAAAGTTGTTAAAATCTGAATTATTGAGGTAAAGAAAAAAAATATACTCAACACAATTTATTTAGATAAAAGTTATAAATTTTAATAATTTATCTAAAATTTTTACTTTCAATTTATTATTAATTAAGAATTATTTTTATATTTTTATTAATTTAAAAAAAAATTTTAAATTCTTTAATATTATTACTATCTAATCAATAATTATTAGATTCTGGAGAGATACAGTAAAAATACTTAGATTTCCTTCAATAGCATCTTTTCTGATAAGAAAGTGAATTTAGTTTGTACTTCGAGAAGTCTAAAATCTCAATAGTATTCAAATGTGCCGAGAAAAAAAAAAAAAATAAAGGAAAAACTAAAATGTTTACCCAAAATCAATTTTGGTTTTTAGTGTGACTCTAAAACAAATTATCGTAGATACATGAAATGTTCACTGAATGTTTATACTAGCATTTTCTTTTCACTATAATATTTTCAAAATATTTTTAGCGGTTTACGGACATATTATGTTTTCAATTTTTTTTAGTTATTTTTATAATTGTCAACAAAATATTATTTGTTGGGTCAAAAAGTTGAAAATGTAATACAAGGCTCCTAATATATTGTTACAATGGCAGTTGAAAAATATTAAAAATACAGTCACAATTTTTTTTTTGATAAGCATTTAAAATTAAAATGCTGACAAAAGGCTTTAAAATCACAAAAATGTGGAAATTATTTTGAGTTAAAAATTTTCTTTTAAAGATTTTAAAATGTAATCAAGATTCCTTATAAGGTTATATACCTTTATCAGAAAAAAAAAATGTCTAAGAAAGTCAAATTAAATTTTTATGAGTGTTTGTAGTTGAAATTTTTACAACATAGATATTCACTCGATTTCTCATGTAGCAATTTTCATATTTTTTTGTAATTCAATAACAAATAGCTGTAGATACTTGAAATGCACCATATGTTAAACTCCTATAGGTACTTACATAATACAATTTAAAAAATATTTTTGACTCATTTTCAGCTGTTTACAAACAATTTCAATGACCCAAAATGTTTTTCTATAATGTCAATACAATTTTATTTGTTGGGTCAAAAAGCTTGAAAATGTAACACAAGACTCCTGATATATTGTTACAATAGCAGTTGAAAAATATTAAAGATCCATAGGCACAGTTTTTTTTTATAAAGTAAGTTACTAATTAAGGATTAAAAATTTAAAACAAGGTTCCATAAGTAGGTTATTCTGTAACCAAAAAATATAAAGTCTTTTTTATAGTTATTTTATGTTCAGATTAGGACGAAATTACATATTATAAGTAAGTATTAACAAAATTATTTGTGTGTAAGTATATGAAATTTCTCAATTACATTATAAATTATTATACCCAAATATTGAAATAATATTTATTAAACTTACCGGCTACCGTATTAGTAACAACAATATAAATACCTATTATATAAAAAATCCTATGCTGACAAACCGAAAAACCATATTATATTATTTCTTTCAATTCAAATTTCAATTCAATTTTAATACCAACCATTACAGTGACCAAATTGTAACCTACCTACTATAGAACAGAGCGACATCCACTTACATGATTTTTTTTTTAAATTGTTTGAAGTTCATTTTCTTAGGTTGGTTTTCTTACAGCTAAATAATAATCAATAATGCATATTCAGGGTTCAGCAAGTTTGAAGTTATGTAATCAATAAATTGTTACCAGATACAAGTAACTAGTTACCTGTTACTTATACAATTTTACCCAAATGGCAAAAACACTAGATACAAGTTATATAAAAATATTATATTGATTACATATAAGATACAAATTACATCAGTTTTTTTTTTATTATTTTAATTATAGAAAAAAAAGTTGGGTCTTAAGGAGACATAGCAAATTCAGCAAATGAAAATAATTAAAAGGACAGTAAAAATGCTTAGATTTTCTTCAACAATATCTTTTCTGATAGGAAAGTGAATCTAGTTGGTACTTTGGGGGGGGGGTCAAAAGTAAAAACTTCCCAGTTGTTTTCAAAAGCGCCGTGAAAACCAAAAAAAAATTAAGGAAAAACGGGAATTTTTACGCAAAATCTGTTTTCGAGAAGACATGACATTTTTACTGAATGTTTTTATTAGCATTTTCTATACCTACACTGTAAAATTTTGAAAATATTTTGACTCCTTTTGAGCTGATTAGGGACATTTTCAGTTTCCAATTTTTTTAGTTTTTTATTCTATAAATATCAATAAAAATTAATTTGTTGGGTAACAAAAGCTTGAAAATGTAATAGAAGGCTCCTAATATATCGTTTCAAAGACATGAAAAATATTAAAACTCCAGTCATCATTTTTTTTTATAAGCAATTAAAGTTCAAATATTGACAAAATACGTAAAAATGATGAACATTTCCAAATTATTTTGAGTTAGAAATTCATAAAAAAATTTCTTTTTAAATCTAAGATTTGAAAATGTAATGCAAGATTCCTCATAAATTTTTCTAAATTTATCAAAAAAAAGAAGGCCTAAATAAAGTCAAATTAATTTTTTATGAGCGTTTGAAATTCATATTTTTACAACATTTGATATTCACTCGATTTCTCCTATAACGATTTCCTTATTTTGTTGTAATTAAAATACGAATGACTGTAAATACTTGAAAATTTCACTGAATGTTTATATTTTCATTTTCTATACAGAATAAAATTTTTAAAATATGTTGACACTTTTTGAGCTGTTTAAAAAAAGTTTTCAATTCTTTTAGTTTTTTTTTCTATAAATATCAATAAAATTTTATTTGATGAGTAAAAAAGCGTGAAAATGTAATGCAAGTCTCCTGATATAATGTTACAACAGCAGTTGAAAAATATTAAAAATACATAGGCACAATTTTTTTTATAAGCATTTAAAGTTCGAGTTTCGACAAAATTAATCAAATTTAAAATGTAATAATTATTATGTAGTTAAATATTTATAATTTTATAAACCGTTCAACTTTTACGTCAGACAGCGTATGATATTATACTAAGTATATTAGATGATATTATAGTGAATAGCAGTGCCGCAACTACACCAATTTGGGCCCGTGTGTAAATAAAATAAATGGCCCCCTTCTCACTCTTGAAAATTGAAAAATTAATTTTTCCAAATTTGAAAACATACTTTGGAATTTTAGGTACCTATTATGTATTTAAAAATAAATAAATGTAATAATTTGTAGCCTTTTTTATTCATTTTAAATATAAATAATTATTAAATAACAAATAAATTGAACATACCATACATTAACAGTCAACTCAAAAATAAATACTGAAAAATTCATTTTTCTTGCCTTTCTGCTTGCAAAATTGTCAATTATATTTTCTATGATAATATAATTTGTTTGTTGTCTTTCAATATTGAGCAAAGCTATACTTGAAAGTCTTATTTTTAAGATTAGTTTAATCTATATTTTAGATTCTTAGGAAAACGATAAATGTATTGATTTTACAATCATTGATGTATGTTTTTAATTTTTTTTCAATTTTTTATTTTTGTGCCTGTCATCGCCTTTTAAGACAGTAAAAATGCTTAGATTTTCTTCAACAGTATTTTTTCTGATAGGAAAGTAAATCTAGTTGGTACTTTGGGGAGTCAAAAGTAAAATTTCCCAGTAGTTTTCAA
>NC_042493.1:15983525-15990320 GCF_005508785.2 Acyrthosiphon pisum
CTATTTACGTGGTTCCTTGTTATAAATTTTCAATCCTTAGGTATAAAAGTTGAACGGTTTATAAAATTATAAATTTTTAACTACAAAATAATTATTACATTTTAAATTTGATAAATTTTGTCAAAACTCGAACTTTAAATGCTTATAAAAAAAATTGTGCCTTTGTATTTTTAATATTTTTTAACTGCTGTTATAACAATATATCAGGAGACTTGCATTACATTTTCAAGGTTTTTTACCATCAAATAAAATTGTATTGAAATTTATAGAAAAAAAACTAAAAAAATTGAAAACTCTTTTTAAACCACTCAAAAAGTGTCCAAATATTTTCAAAATTGTATAGTGTATAGGAAATGAAAATATAAACATTCAGTGAAATTTTCAAGTATCTACAGTCATTCGTATTTTAAACAATTTAATTTGTATACGTTCATTAGTTTTAGAGTTACACCCAGTGGCCCAACTAGGGCTGAAATGTTGGTGGGGTGGGGGGCTGCAGCCTCCACCTGACATTACAGTAACCTTTGGAGGCGATGACCCCTCATTCCCACACCCCATATTTGTTCACTTAAAAATTTAAAAATTAAAAAAATTAAATAATTACATTTTTTTCCAAAAAATAAATAAGAAATACAGTTTAATTTTTAAAGATTTGTTAATATTTTAGGAAAGAATTAAATAATTTATATTGAGGGGACTATTACAAGCTTTGGAGGGGCCAAGCCCCTAGTTGTGCTTATGGTTACACCAAAAACCAAAATCGATTTTGTCGAAAACCGATTTTGCGTAAAAATTCCCGTTTTTCCGGCCCTTTTGAAAACTATTGAGAATTTTAAAAATTGACCTCCAGAATGCACCAACTAGATTTCCCATCGAACAGACACAAAAAAAAAACACATCATTGTAAAATCAATACATTCATTGTTCCACTCGGAGTCTAAAATACAAGTTAATATAAGACTAGGTAATATTACTCTATATATTATATTATAGTTATAAATAGTAAAAAACTCAAAAGGATAATTACAGTTAATTAATTAATAGTAATAGTTTACTAATAATTAGTTAATATTAACTAATTTATAAATCCGTATTCGGGTATTCCATAGTTATGAAATAATCCATATTCCATAAGACAAATTTTTATAATATCTTGCGCATTTTGATAAAAATGCAGAATGATGAAGCGTCCCTTATTGTGTTCCCCTTAAAAATAATGGTAAATGGACATTTTCCCTCAGCTATATTTTTGATGCGGACATTTTTCCCTCATTTTTTTAAAAGTTCATTATTGACTAATAATATATTATTAGGTATTTACTATTTTACATGAAAATTTTTTTTTTTAATAAAATATAAAATACATAAAATAGTTTTTAATTTCATAAAAAAAATAGTTTATAAATGTATAATATGTTTAATCAACTTACTTGAAACAGTAAAAAAAAAAAAAAAATGAGTACCTAGCTATAAAGTAAAATATAATTAATAATTATTAATTAATAAAAATGGTTAAAAGTTCCAATGTAAAAATGATACATTTTGTAAGAAACATTTGAATTCTAATTATTTTGTTATTTCTAACTTAAATTTTTTAGCCAATGTTCATATTTATTCATTTTTTTTTTTTTTTGTTAAAACTGTACCAGTTTAAGTATTTAACAATTTATTAATCGCTTGTGTATAATAGGCATAAATTAATTCCATATTAAATAATAATATTATATTATTAAATAGTAAACTTTAAAAAAAATGGGGGTAAAATGTCCGCATCAAAGATATATCGGGGGGAAATGTCCGCGATTCAAAAATAATAGACTAATATTTCTGAAAGATTGGTTGCGGTACTCCATCCCCCTGCGTACCCCCTACTTGTCAATTACACCAGTCGAGTGAACACCTTGATCGTGCACTGGTAAAATGTACAATTATTGGCGTATTTGAAAAGTACACCAGTGACCAGTCGTGAGAATCCGGCTTAATGATTAGGTATATTAGAATAATAAAATATTCATGTAGAACTATCAATGTCGTAGCCCGTAAGTACACCACACCGCACACTTTTTATGTCATGTAGCCATGTAGGTAGGCAGTAATTGCAGTTAGTGTAGTGCGTACTAATGTACTATGAGGTTTGAAGTTGTGTTTATCGTGTGAGCACCCGCCAAGTACCAACAGCCTCACTCAGACACGGCGGTAGGTCGATTATCATTTTAACAGTAATTAAAAACAAAATAATTACAAATTTGTTTATCAAATACAAATTATGACAATGGCCTTAAAAATAAGATTTTACTGATCTAGTAGGTATCTACTACGCACACTACCAGTTCCCACGACCCAGATAGAGAGTTGCTTATAGTTTATACTGAACTCCTTAAAAACAGTCTGTGTATTTTAATTTATATATTATTGTTTTTACACATTATGTAATCCTAAATATACTACAAAGGAAAAAAAGTGGGCAAGTGGATTCGCTTTGCTGTATTACCTATAGTAGATATTGAGTGGGTCAAAGTAAAGACAAATGGATGTTTGACATAGGCGCAAATTTGGAGGGGGCGCTTAGGGGGTATTAGCAGCCCCAATTTTAAAATGTGCACCCTCTAATAATTGTTGTGTTTTTGTATCAAAACTTCTCCTTACAACAACAATAAAACCAAAAACAATTTATCATCAGATCAGGCACGTAGTCAGAAAATATTCACTACAATAGGTGGGCCAATGTTAGATGGGCCCCCTACCTAAATATATTACCTCGTACCTTGTAGGGGTGGGCCCCTTACCTTTTTATACTATAAAGAGGTAGTTATCAGAATATCATTACTATAAATATAGACGAGTTGACGACCATAATAATAATATAATTCTATATGAATCAACATAATAATGACCCTTACTCAAAAGTATTTTAAAAATAGACATAAAAGTATACAACAGTCACTGTCTAGATAAGATAAGAATAACATGACATGCTAGTATTATACTAGTATGGTACCAGTATTGGGCTTTAAATAGCAATTATTTCCTAATCAATCGACGATATTATGACTTATAAAGATAAATATTATCACCGATTCTTGGTAGCAACAGAATTTAAATGTAATACAATGTACATATTTTATTCCAGAAATGGACATGAATTGAATGAAGTTACGTAACTTATTTTAGATTCTAATTAAAACCCGATATATTTGGTTTTATTTGTGTAATATTTAGACAATATTAAAAATGTCATTAAAATGCTTTCACCGTATAATAATGGGCCCCTCTGAATATTTTGGGTGGGCCAGGCACACCCTGCCACCCTCCCCCCCCTTAGCTACGTGCCTGCATCAGACATCAAGGTATAATGAAAGAAACAATGAACTCGACAATAATTGTAATTTTATTGAGTTCAAATCTATTCATAGAACATTAATTATTATTTCCCAATGTTTATCTTCTATTAAACCCGGTTGTTGTGGTCGGTTATATAATTATTAGTTATCACGTTCAGCAGCGACTCGGCGCGGCGCCAAGACAATAATTTATGGTATAGTTAGAATTTACTAATATAAACATTCCCGTGCCCACATCTAATTCGGACAAAAACATAATTTATTTATTTCAGTCGGTGTTCACTTATGAGTTCCAAGTTTCCGGCAGTCTGTGTGATCGTGTGTGCCGTATGCTATTATTATATAGTATATACTATACGCAGGGTGCGCGCCTTGCCACTCCTACTTTTACTATTAATCGCGGTTAGTGACAACGATTCGCGTAATGTTATGGACGAAAGGGGGGTCAACTTACAATAATATATTATCTAATACAAATATATCTAAGTAGATTAGGCGCAATAGTGCAACATATATATTTTACACAATAATAATTAATGTAAACGCCGTGTACAATTTAACACGCGCTACAAGCAATAATAATAATAATAATTTTACGATATGACCTGATCGACAACTCGGCGCAGGTCACTGGTCAGCACGATCCTCTCTGAAAATGCGACAGCGTCTTCCTCGTCAACAACCAAAATCGGCACCGCGGCGCAGTTGAACGACGGCCCAGCGTTGACACGTATAGT
This sequence comes from Acyrthosiphon pisum, assembly GCF_005508785.2. Taxonomy (NCBI): domain Eukaryota; kingdom Metazoa; phylum Arthropoda; class Insecta; order Hemiptera; family Aphididae; genus Acyrthosiphon; species Acyrthosiphon pisum. Next base: position 15,987,604 of record NC_042493.1, read on the forward strand.
AAATTCGGTGGTGGACACAATCCGTCAAACTTCCGACCTCAATTCTCAAAGTTTACGACATTATAAAAGTATGCAAATAATATTAGTGGTTTCAACCCGACTAAATATTAATAGGTAATTAAAAAAAAAACACCGGGTCGGATGACCACAGCACAACAACACTACGCGAACGGGTGGTACGTAATCTGCCTGGTTCAAGCGTTGGCAAAAGACAAAAAAAGGTGTCCCGACTAGAGAGCCGTGGACGCCGGGTTGCGTGTCGCGTGTGGACACCGTAGAGGGGAAACGACTCGTCGCGAACATTCCGCGCCGATCACGCGACTTGGAAAGCCTTTAGACTTTGTAGATTCGACGGGAATTCAGCCGCGTTCGAACACAGGGTGTAACAGATAGAACTGACTTTTAGAATAACTTTTGTTCTAATCAACATTTAAACATTTTTTTATACAATTAATAGTCACTTGCGCTACACATAATACACATATACACATATTATACAAAAAATTATTTTTATTTTTTAACACTGGAAATCTTTTTTGGATATTATATTCAAAATAGTCAATTTGTGAATCTGATTAAAAGAAAAATTTTGATACTAAAAACATTAATCTAAGTCAAGTAATTTATTTTTTATAATGTTTTAAAATATTAATATATTTTTGATTAACGTAATAACTTTTTTTTAAATATTTTTTGGGGGAATTTTCTGACATGAGTATATTTTTTAAATTATTTACTAATCATATAATTTTAACAATTTTTGTCATACGTTTAATTAGCATACTTTTTTTTAGTCAGGTCTTTTTGTTACACTTTATATACTAATATTTATGTGTCATATTTTTGAATAAAATATAAAAAATATGTTTTAAATTATTAATAAATTAAAATTGACTATTGTATTCATTTTTATAAAATTTAATATATTAAGTATTCAATGTTAAATTGTCATAATACATTTTTGCTCAAAAGTCATTAATATGCCTCATAGCTATAATTTAATTTAAATGCCCAGAAAATGCAGAGCTTAAGCACCCTCAGTTTTTTTTACAGAAATTGCGCCTATGATGTGTTAAATTTGTGTACCTATTGTATTTGAAAATTGATTATGAGCGAAGACCGTCTATCAGCCTATATTACTAAACATATTGTAATATTATATTCAGTGTTTGGAAAGAACGTCGTTCATATATTTAGTGAACGATACGTGAACATCACTCGTCTTTTTCAAATAGAACGTGAACGTGAACGATGTTTATATATATAATGAATTTGAACGATTTTGAAGACGTTCAAATGTATTTATTATTTAATAAACATTGATTAATAATACTATTATGATATATAATATATTACGAATTATAAAAATAAAATAGGTACATGAAATTTCAGTGGGCACGACTGGACATAAAACAACAATAATATTATAATGATTTCCACGATTTTGTATTCGTATTTAAACGATAGATAAAAATAAAATAAAAAAAATGAACAAATTCATATTTTTGATGAACGTGTTAATTTGAAAAAAATATGAATTTAAACGTGAACGAGTTTTCACCTTTTTTTAGTGAACGTTCCGATGTCCCGAACACCGATTATATAGTAATTTAAGTAGTTTATTTTACAATAATTAATACTCAGTAGGTACTTATATGGCTATATTGGTAATACTGTAGGTTGAATTAATTTTTGCTGGAAACATTTAACTGGAAAATGTCATTGTGGGTATAAAGTATAATAATATACTTTAGAAGTTTCAAATACCTATACCTACTAGATATTTGTAATTAATAAAAAATAGCTAAAATTGTTATTTTCCGTTTAAGAGGACTCTTAAGCCGGCCGCACACCAAAAGAGCAAAACTGCTTAAAGCAGACTGAGGTAAGGCTCTACATATCATAGTATCTATAGTGCCCTAACTGAGGCAGCTTTATTATGACTAATAAAAAATAGAACACATGTAATTCAGTGAAACCCGCACACTGATAAGTCATAGTCAAAACAAAACATTTTTGCTCTTCAGTCAATTCTAGTCATGACTAATCGTGTTGTACCGAAATAGAACATGCTCTATTCCGTCAGTCAAAACAAAACAATTTTTATCAGTCAAACCGCCAGTTTGGCCGGTATCAGATGGTTAACTAGTTGGATACCTCAGTCGTTGCAGAATGATCGTTCATTAATATAATTAATTATAATTCATAATAAATAATAATATATGATTACTGTTTTAGATTCTGAGTGGAACGATGAATGCATTGATTTTACAATGATGTGTGTCTTTTTTTTATTTTTTTTTTTATTTTTGTGTCTGTCATCACCTTTTAGGACAGTAAAAGTGGTTGGATTTTCTTCAACAGTTCCTTTTCTGATAGGAAAGTGAATCTAGTTGGTACTTTGGGGGGTCAAAAGTAAAAATTTCCCAGTAGTTTTCAAAAGCGCCGTGAAAAACAAAAGAAAAATTAAGGAAAAACGTGAATTTTTACGCAAAATCTGTTTTCGAGAAAATCGATTTTGGTTTTTGGTGTAACTTTAAAACAAATGACCGTAGATACATGAAATTTTCAATGGTTGTTTATATTTCCATTTTCTATACACGATAACATTTCAAAATATTTTGATTTATTTTGACTGTTTAGAGAAATTTTCATTTTCCATTTTTTTTTAGTTTTTTTTCTAAAGTATCAATAAAATTTTATTTGTAGTATAAAAA
>NC_042493.1:15990895-15997871 GCF_005508785.2 Acyrthosiphon pisum
TGTACAGCAGAGCGACATCCACTTACCCACCTTTTATATATAATATTATACTAGCTGAACCCGTGCACTTCGTTGCCCATTAAGTGTACCAACTATATGTGACTCAAACTTTGTTCAATTCGTTATTTAATATTCGGTGTATGGTTTCAAAATTAATCTTAACTTTTCCGTTGCCCGGAATAAAAATTCTGATTCGCAGCAGTACATTATCAGGTAGGCAATCTACCTACGGTAGATCACGGACCCCGTGCTGTATGTACATTAGTGTATGATTTAACTCTAAAGTATCAAAGTTATACCGAGTTTGTCGTATTCTACCTATGGTAGATTGATATAATCAATTAATACAAAATCCTAACCTAACCTAACCGTACTAAAATCAAATGAATAAACGCAAACGCATACAAAAAAGTTCATTCAAATAGGTCTAACCATTTAGGAGGAGTTCAGTCACAACACACGCACAGCAGAATTATTGCGCTTAGCAACACATTCTGCGATTCATTTTTATATTATATGAAATCAACAAATATAATATAATGCACTGTTGCGCCACTGTTGTATTTTTGATATACGTATTTGAGATTTCCTACCTTTCCGGTGGATTTTCCTAAAATTGTATTTCGTAAAAACCTTCTCCTGACAGTTACAAACATCTTAAAAAAAATTTGAGCCGAATCGGACCAGCCGTTCTCGATTGATGAATTGTTATACATTTTTGTCTCCATTTTTATATAATATATAGATAGATAGATATACAAATTACATGTAAAAAATTATTTTTACCGATTTCAACCCTTTAAAATCAAAATTTTAAAAAATCCTTTCTTAGTGCCCGATGAAATTATTATAAAAATCTATCCTCGAAATTTCAAATCGATAACTCAAATAGGTTCGGCTCTGCGTTGATTATTGGTAAAGTACACTTTCCTTTATATATATAGATTATATATTACCTAATAGGTATATACATTTTTAAATTTTTGTATACGTTATACATTTTGTATACCTATATAAAGGTAATTATAAACATATATCCACAATCCACATAATATATTAACAAATAATAAACATATGACGTATTATTTTTCATTTTACTACTCAGTCTTTACTATCACCACTGAAAATATAGACCTGGAAACACTCATAACACTAGTTCAACAAAGATCTACAAAATATTCTTACAAAATATGTAAAACAAAGCAAAAACTGTTTTGCCACTCACTTGTGTAAAAATGAGTAGTATTTCAGTTAGCAAGGAACACCCGCATTCGCTGTCTCTGTCTTACAAGCTCGTAATATTATGGTAAATTGTACCTATACGTCCGAATAATCTATTTAATCTCCAGGGGCGGACTGGCCAGGTGTTCTAGTGTGCCGTAGCACACCGGACCGGGCCGCCGGGGCACTTGAAATTTTGAACATTAGACGATATTACTAATACATTTATTTAAATTTATTTTTAAATACGAAACTGTTTAAAAAACACTGCGATTGGTTGATACAATGCTACAATAAGTTCATATTCGAACCATAACTTTATAATAATAATAATTTTTTGAGCATATTAGGTATGTTGTACCTATAGTGTATTATAATTTATAATTCCTTAAGTAACAATTTTAAAAATCAGTTTTATCCAAAAAAATGTTTAAACACTTCATCTGATTTGGTTGGTACATAGAACGCCAGAAAGTTATTGCTAAACTGCAATTATTGAACCATTTGCAAATATTTATGAAAATATTGTAGATTTGTTGAAAAAGGGAACAGATAAAATGTATATAAAGTTTATATTAACAGTAATGACGATAATGCGACGATTCTGCGACGATTCTGAAACTGATGAAGATGATTTTGGTTTAATACGACTATGAATTATGACTATGAAATAAATGATAAAAACATAGTACCTAAACAAACATCAAAATTATCAAAAGGATTATTTATGACATTTATGATTCTTGTAAAATGTATAATATTATAACCTGTTAGCTATTGACTATTTATAATTTATTACCGAAAAACTAGGAAAAACTAGGAATTCATAAAGAAGCTGTTATAAAGGGGTTTGGGCCGTTTAGTTTTATAGAATACTGGGCTGTTTACCTCCCAGTCCGTACCTGTATTTAACTCATTAATCAGTTATGATTAATATTAGAGCGAATTGACCTATTATAAAATCTAGAAGTAAGAATATTATTTAATGAACTTTCGACCGGTGTCGAAATTTATTGATTTTACAATAATGCGTCATGCGTGTTTTAAAAAAAATATATATTTGGATGTATACAAGGTAAGTAGTCAAAAGAATGCTTTAATTTTAAACTTGACTATCATATGGTTGGTTACAAATTGAACACATACTTTACAGTGACTTACACCTCAATGATGAGGTACATTCGACACATACTGTGCTGCACAAGGCCGCAGTGGCGTATCCAGAATTTTTTTCGGGAGAGATCATAATTCATTTTTGACGAGTTTTATCTGAAAATAATTTATTAATGATAACGTTCTTATCATTTAATAATTTTCGGGGTAGGTGGGGGGCCCTCTAACCCCCTCTGGATACGCCACTGCAGCATACGATTACCGACTTTTTATAACATATTTTTTCAGCAAGATCAATTATAATGTTTTAAACTTTAAATGTTTTAAAGCAGTGTTTATTTCAGGGGGGTGAACGGGGGTAATACCCCCGGAGAAAAATGTATACCCCCTGAAAAAAAGTATGACATTATTACGTATATAGTATATTATGGTGTGATTATATATAAAACGAGTTATCGATGAATTGTCAGTTATTTCGTGAGAAGATGATATAAATATATAATAAATAAATAATAATATCTTGGGTATTACTTTTTCGTACATCAATATAGTCAATTAATGTGTACCGATAATAATCGTAATCTATATATTATTAAATTGTTTGTAAATATAATCGATTTTAGATAAGTACCTATCGCATGTGGTTAATTTTTAAAGCGTGCTGTTGTCTGTCGACTGTCAGTGTAGTGGATTACGCATTTAAGACTACGTCAAACTGCATTTGGTTGATTTATATTGTTTTTGGTTATTTTTCAACGCATTTTGGTTGGTAATTAAACTTTTAACCAACAGTTAACTTCCGTTATGTCAAAACGAAAAAATAATCCTATATTAGATATGTATCGGAAAAAACAAGACAACGTTAATGATCCACTAGTTATACCTTCACCGGCTTCACCCACTGAAATAATTGAAGATCAAGAAGATCAAAGTATTCGTAAAGTATTAAAAAATTATTCTTATCAAAAAAATTGGGAAAAATCGTTTAACCGGCTATATTATAATATTAAAAAGGGTGGGGATTTTTGTAAGGTATGTGAAAAATGTCATAGTAGTAATCATAGTGCTTTACAAAAATCAAAAGGTATTTTTATATGTACTCCATTTATAAATTATCGAAAAGCTACTGGTAAAACTTGTAAACTCTTAAAACACGCTAATTCAGAAAATCATGCTAAAGCTTTAGCTTTGAATGAATTATTTTTACATGGAAAAAATGAACCTATACATACACAAATGATCCAACAAAGTAATTCAGAAAAAATACAAAATAGAATTCATTTTTTTACTTTTGTGCATAATGTTTATTTTTTGGCAAAACAAGAGATTCCTCATACTACTAAATATGAACCATTATTAAATAAAGTAGTGCTAAAACAAAATCAATCTTTACTTGAGTGGGTGGAAAAACAAAGTGATAGGTCGAATTACATGAGTAAAAATACATCTATTGAAATATTAAATTGTATTGGCACTGTTCTTGAAACCCGTGACTCAAATGAATTAAAAAATAAATACTTTTCATTAATGGCTGACGAGTCGACAAATATTAAAAACGTTTGTGAAATGACAATAATTATTCGTTTTGTAACAGATTGTGGTAAAATTAGAGAATTATTTGTATGCATTGTAGAATTATCTGGCACAAATGCGGAAACTATAACAGAAACTATTGATCGAGAATTAAAAAAAAGAGAACTTGATTATTCAAAATTAATAAGACTTGGTTTTGATGGTGCTTCTAATTTTTCTGATAGTATAACTGGAGTACGAAAAAGACTATCTGAAATAGCACATAGAGAAATAGGTACCATACATTCATTGTAGAGCTCATTTATTATCATTAGCATTAACTTCTACTCGTAATAAATATGTTGCAAATAGTTTGGTAGATGAAAACGTAAACAATCCATTGTTATATATTTATAAAGCAAATTTTGGGTATAAAAATTTGAAAAAACTTGCTGAATGTTTAATGTGTGTACCAGTTTCAACGGCCACTGCGGAGCGCTCTTTCAGTACAATGAATAGGATTATGAACAAAATAAGAAATAGAATGGGACAAGAAACTTTGCAATCCTGCATGAAAATTAGCACAGAATTCGATGAAGATACTGTAAATGAGGTAATTGATTTGTATGCACGTCAAAAGCAGCGCCAGATTCGTTTAATTTAATTTAATAAACATAATAAATATTAAAATGTATATGACTTAAGCTCATATTGGTGTATTATTAATAATATAGTATAATGTATAAGTAATGTAGTAGATGTAAGTAAATATGTGTTATATTTTTTTCCATATAATTAATCAAAATTAAATTATTAATAATTTATGTATTTTTAGAAAAAAAATAATACCTTAATAACTTAAATTATTAAGTATCAATCTGATACCAATAAATTGAGCTTAAAATAATATTTTTACTTCTCTTAATTATTTACTTCTAAGACATACCCCCTTGAAAATTTACGATACCCCCCCCGGGATAGAAGGTTTGAAATAAACACTGGTTTTAAAGAATAACAATGATAAATTTATATGTGTTTCGAAATCGATAAATCTGGATAAACCAGTGGAAACTGTTCATTTTTTCTACTTTATCTACTTTATATTATACTTAACAGCTGGTTACTGGTTTTTATGTTGCTACTATAATATTTACTACAGTTACTTACAAGTATTACAACTATTACGTAAAAGGCCCTTCTAAACAAATATATTGTTTTTTTTAATTTTAGGTATATATTATAATAAAATTAGGCAGTTAAATTTTATTTAAGTACCATACAACTAATAAAAAAAAAAGAAAATTAACAATAAAAATCAAAGTATATTAAAACGGCTGTGCATATAGATATAGTCTACAATAAAGGAAAAAAAAACAATGGACAATTTCTTAGAAACTATTTCGTACAGCCGGGATTAAACTCCACCTACTTTTTATAATTAATAAAATATTAAAATTATTAATATATTAATAATCAAGGACTATCGAGGATTGATTGACGAGTATCACTCATCAACTATCAAGTGATAACTTTAATTATTAAGTATTTCTAATCTGTGTAGGCTCCTAATATTATTTATTGCGTTTTTGATTTACTATTCATTCTATGTTACATGGTCTAGACACCCTTCTCAGTTCATGCCTTGGATACATTTTCTGTTTGATCCACATAATACTAGATTCTCGACTTGGAGACCATACTAGCCAGATTGAGAGTTTTCGGCCCACCAAGATTTTAAATTTCTATCGAAGAAATCACCTATGGTCCAAAAAAATTTTTTCTTTTTTCTTTATCCACAACAAGCGCAGTCTTATCTACTTTTTAAATTCAATTATTGCAAATACGTTCCTAAGTGAGTATATTGCACAATTTGCACAAAATAAAAAATATTATAATACGTACCTATATTACCTATACTAGTATAGTCGTATATTAGTATATATTTAGTACGGCGAACAAAATATTTTAATGTAAGGACGCACTAAACCACAGTAAACATAAAAACACGTAACCTTTTTGATTCAGGACTGTGTAGTCGATGTAGAAAAAACTAAATTATCAAGTTATTTCAAATAAGTCAATAAGTAATAATAATGTGAAATGTAAACTTGTGTGCTGTGTGTCACGTAGTATGTGTGAGTTCCATTAATTGTTGCCCGTTGGACGATATTGCGATAATAGTGGGAAAACCCATACAATAATTGAATAATAATTACGGTCAATTGGAATTATATTTATTTTTATAAACATGCAGGCAGGACGCAGCACACAACTATTATTCACTTGGTACATACTGCAACGCTAGGCTTTACTGCTCTAGCGTGTATTATCGATTGACAATTCTTGAGAATTAAATAACCAATACAGTATACACTATCAGTATTATACAGCAGACGCATTTATTGTTTTAACCGTGTATTTGGATCTACATTTTATTATATCACTATCTAAAAATACTAGACTACTTTTGTCCAAAAATAATAACGGCCCAAATTTTACGCGCCCCACCGAGATTTTCTCGGTAGCTCGCCGGTTCAATCCAGGCCTGCATACCAGGCTGGTGTCACCACAGATATATACAATAATTATTTATTAAGTACCAGAGTTGTACCATTGTAGTTCATCGTACAGTCACCTTGAGCGTTAGCATCGAAAAGTAGAAGGTTGCATTATGCATGCACTGTCTAGCCGCTTGGTTTGAAAACAATTGTTATCAACGATTTTATCATTTAACGTATAATACTTGTCTATGACATATTTTACCTTTAGTGTTTATTGTTTACTGGCAATTTATTTTGAATTTTCTCACTCTCGTCTAGTATTTTTTATGTTATTTGTACATTTATAACTGCCAAATAACTTGTACGATATACATCATTTTTAAAAGTGATATCGTTGTTTTTGTCAGACATTAACAGAAGTGTCCGTGAACATAAATGTGTTATTAAAGACTGTACTGTCAAAAGTAAGTAAGTACACAATATTACAACTTAAGGACTGATTTTTTGTAATTATTTATGACTATTTTCTCAAATACGAGTACAATTGTCGAATTGTCATAAGTCATAACTGGAAATCAGCACTTACTGCATTATAAACTTACAAAATAAACATACATTCATATCTAAGG
>NC_042493.1:15998037-16004150 GCF_005508785.2 Acyrthosiphon pisum
AAATTCCTTAGATATGAATGTATGTTTATTTTCTATAATTTATAGACAAGGTCTGTCATCATTTTCCCAATGAGAAAAAGGATTTAACAAGGCTTTTTAAATAGATAAAGCTGGTGGGCTGTATAGCAGATGATTATTATAAATTAAAAAACAAATTTATTTGTTCAGTATGTACATTTTGCTGAAAATTCCTCTAGTCCTAGAACAAAAAAATTATATGCAAATGCGTATCCTACTTCCCCAGGTTTGAAAATAGGTACGACACAATTTTTAAAACAAGAAGGGAATACTCCCTATGAGATAGATAAATTAAAATATATGATAAAGAGTAAGGTATTGCCTTGGCACTTTTTCTTAAGATAAAATTAGATAACCCATACACAACAAAGGAAGTCATATCTTTAATTTTATTAATATGTTTCTCAATTTCACTTACATTAATTGGCTTAAAACTAATTGAATCTGTAATATCACAGTTATTCTTTAAGACTTTCCAAGGCTTTACAAAAAACCCTTTTGCTCTAATATTATTTTCAATATCACAACCCTACTCTGACAAAAAAATGTATTAATATGTCACATAATATGTCTTTTTCATTTTCAATTAAGCTATCATTGCTGCGTATACTTTTTATGTTATACCTATGTATTACTTGACTTACCTGTAAATTCCTTTAAGACTCCCCAAAAAAATTTAGATTCATTGCCATCTGCTAAAATTCTTTTTTGATAATGTAATATTTTTGATATTTTATTAGAATATTTAGCAGATTCTTATCATAGTTAATATAAGAATGGATAGGACATGCCTATACCAGTTCAATAAGGGGCCGTGTGCTTTTTTGGGGAAGAGATAACGTAAAGAGAGAAAGACGATATGGGGCTTTTTAAGGTTATGCGCAAAACTATTTTATTAAATAATAATGAATAAACATGATAGTCAGTTATATTTAGATATTTGTCAGTTTGTATTTTGATTGTTTTGCTACCTGTACCTGGAAAATGAAAATTGGAAAATAATATTTTAATAAAATAAAATTATGTTATTTAATATTTATTATTATTTATCAATTAGGTATCACATCAATATTCGCCCCATATAACCTTAAAATAGTATCACTAAATTTTCATGTAATAAGTTCTAATGTCCTATCCATTCTTATATTATCTATGATTCCTATAGCAAACACCAGTACCTATATGATAATTTTAAATCTCTATCAAAAGGTCTTTTTTGTAATTTAATGAATAAATGATTTCTATTTATGATTGAGACAACTAACCCTTGAATTACCCATTCTTTAAGCTTTTTTTTTGGTATGCTTTTTAAATGATCCAGTAAAATTGTAAGATAAGTTAACAAAATTATATTTTCGTTCTGTGGCGTACAAACACTATACAAAGCTACATAGGTATCATAATTGTTTTTACTTTTTATAGTGTTCAATAAAATAGTATTGAACATTTACTATTTATAGTGTTAAGTTATCCATCATTTAAAAAAAAAACACTTAAAAGTAAAAAATATTTGAAATTTCCTATATAAACTTTGAAGTTTTTCTCTTTTTATTTCTGAAGAACCTCTATATATAATATAAGGCCTTTATAATATAACTCAATAGTAATTTATCATGTGAATAAAATTATAATTTATATTATTGTCATAATTAATTTACATAAATTATAATTGATTAACATAAGTAACAAAAGGTAGAGGTAAATTATTAATAATCTAAAAATATTACGTTCTGATCCAAAGCTTTGGTTTTTATCAACATTTTTATTCAAATACTATAGAAAAATATAAAATATGTGGTCTTACAGAAACGTAACAGTATGAATTAAGAAGAATTAAATTTAAAAACGACAAAACATTATTCAGGAAATTAAGAAAATTTATTTGTGAATACAATACACGGTGGGATTCAAAATTCAAATAGCTAATAGGGAATAGGCCGCTAAAACTAATAATTCTATTATTTGTTTTTATTATTATTTTAAATCATTTAACCAATTTTTAACAATAATTGCACCTATACAGATTATAATTTATGGGACTTTTAACAATAACTTTACTATAAATTATAATATAAAATTTAAAAATTGATTTGACATACCTTTAAAAAGCTGAGGTTATGATTGTTGACATTGCTTGGAAAGTCATCTTTCCACTTGACAATACAAAATAGAAATTATATAATATTTATATTTTATATAATATCAGTAATATCACAGACGACAGTCTTGTTAGTCGCGGACGAAAATAGTATATTTTTAAATATAACAATAATAATTAATAATACGTCATCGAATTATAACGTATATTATAAACAACACGGCAGCCCTGGCCTCCAGGCGGCAGCGAAATTTCTATTTATATAAATACCTACTGTTTCTTAGAACAGCAAAATATAATTTTAGGTACGATTATTTTCGTATTGACGCATTATTTATGTTATATTCTATAAATTTTAAATAGACAAAAAATTATTATTATACCTAATCTAAAAATCGTAATAAATTAGTTGTACAACCAAATTGTCCGGCCCTAGTCCATAATTCGATTATTCGACTGGCCCATCGGGAAATTTCCCGATCACCCGATCTGCCAGTCCGCCCCTGCTCAGAACTATTGAACTAGGTATATCAAAATTTAAAGCATTAGTGTTTAATAATAACACCTGTTTATCAAAATATAACCTTATACTTCTAAATTGTAATGTTCATAGCGAAAAATGAAAATGTATAAATTATTATTATTCATTATACTTGTAGATACATTAATAAAGGACCATGAAATAAAAAAAATGACCTTTTTTTCAATTAAGTAATAGATAATTAATTAATAACAAACTAACAGTGGTACTAAAATTTGTATACGTAGATACGGCGCTAGAGCCCAAGAGAGCGTCACAATACCATACGGCGCAACAGCGGCGTAAACTATTATACAGGAATCGCCGAAGTGGTTTTGGTTATTTTTTTATATTTTTTGTTATATTCAACAAAAAATAAAAATTAATAATTAAAGCAATTATCATAAGGCTGTGGGTTTTAATAAATGTTAATGTACGTTTTGCCGTTTTACTAAATTTAAATGTACCTACGTAATTAATTTTTATTACCTATATTAAAATAATATTGCATTATATTATCAATGGATTTGTAGTCATCCTGCCTTTTCCTATAGAATTCCACGAGTTTTAATTCAATGAGTTAAATTGTTTGTAACAAATATGCATCCATATCTAATTACTTGGTTGTGATGAACATAACGTTTTTTTTTTTTGCTTTTATTTTTTAATCATTAATGATTTGTTGTCGTGTAATATTGAGAACCTAATAATAACCATAATATAAAAAATTAAGGACAAAATTAAAAACTGAATCTACTGTGTTTGTATTATGTAGGTACCTAATTTATGATTTACTTCTTCGTCTAAAATAATTTTAGATTCTGAGCGGAGCGATATGAATGTATTGATTTTACAATGATGTGTGTTTTTTTATTTTTATTTTTGTGTCTGTCATCACGGTTTGGGGCAGTAAAACTTCTTGGATTTTCTTAAACAGTATCTTGTTCGATGGGAAAGTGAATCTAGTTGGTGGATTCGGGAGGTAAATTTCTCAATAATTTTTAAAAGCGCCGCGGGAAAAGCAACATTAAAATCAAAGAAAAACAGGATTTTACGCAAAATCGGTTTTTGAAAAAATCATGAAAAATACATGAAAACATAATACAAAAATAAAATAAATACATAAAATACAAAAACATGAAATTTTTATTAGCATTTTATATACACCATAAAATATTCAAAGTATTTTGACTTGTTTTAAGTTGTTCACGGACATTATCAATTTTCAGTATATTTAGTTTTTTTTTCTATAAATGTCAATAAAATGTTATTTGTTGTCTAAAAAAGCTTGACAATTTAATACAAGGCTCTTAATATATTGTTACAATGACATTGGAAAAATATTAAAAATCCATATTAACAATTTTTTTAAAGTTCGAATTTTGACAAAAGGCGTAAAAATCACGAAAATTTAGAAATTATTTTGAGTTAGAAATTCTTAAAAAAATTTCTTTTTAAATTTAAGATTTTAAAATGTAATACAAAATTCCTTATAAGGTTATCTACCTTTATCAAAAAAAAAAAAAAAAAAAGGTGGGTAAGTGGATGTCGCTCTGCTGTACAGTAGGTTACAAGTGGGTCACTGTATAATGGATAGTATTAAATTTGAATTCAATGATATAATATCACTGTATAAGAAAAACGATTCTGAGCGGAGACGGTTTGTCAGTCTAGTTATTAGACATACATATTATAGGTATACTTATCTATAGTAATAAAAAAAAATTGACCTATAATAGGTATCAACAATAAATTCCAAATTAATCATATCACAATATCCATTAGGTATTGTATACATCAAGAACAAACCGTGGTACTATCATGGATATATAATAGTATACTTTAGAAGTTTCAAATACCCACAAATAATATTATACAATCACAACAAAATAACTAAAATAGTTATTCCAGGTTTTTTAATACGTAATTTCGTCCAAATTTGAACTTAAAATGACTATAAAAATAAACTGTGCTTATGTATTTCTTAGAATTTTTGGTAACAGAATTAAATATTTACATGGAATTTATTTTATTGATTTCATCTTTGACTAATTTATTTTCCGTTAATATTTTAGAATTTTCAATTTTTAAGTCTGATTTCTTTCAAAATAGAATCAATTTTTTATTAAGTTCATTGATTTCCCATGAAGTTCACGGAAGTCTTCAAATTTTTTCCCGATACTATGTTACTATCAGTTATCTTATTAGTTATATTAGTTTTAGCATCAAATCCAACCATTGTACACTCATTACAGACAACCTCATTTTAGAATTATTTGACAGTTTCTTAAAAGAATTTTCATTATAACGGGTACAATAAAAATGCAGACCGCCTGTGCATGTTGAGCAAACAATATCGAATCCTCACATTGAATTAAGGAATCGTGACATTTTGGGCCACTCTGTAAACATAGTAACCAAAATAGAATACTGGACGATGACGATAGCATATATTATGAACGATTAGATGCATTAGATTGTATTAGGTGCAAGTTATACCTGTTATACAATATATCTATAATATTCTATGGTTATACCGACACCATAAATTGTTTGTAATTACATAGGAAAGGAGATAAGAGAGCACTGAAAGAAAAAACAACCGTTCAGAAGGAAAGACCGTACTGTACAGTGATGCGTTGTCTTTGACTTCATCATATTCTGATTTCTTCTTAACAAAATATTTAACTAAACTACGCCTATTTGTAAAACTAGTAGAAGTGAATTGTGTAAATTTGGTCCACCTCCGGCACCTCACTTCAAAATATTATGTAACTGTGTTAAATTCATTTAAATCAAAAAATAATTATAACAATGTAAGCTGACGATCTGACTAAAATCTAAAAAAAAAACAGTATAACAATAAAATAATCACCATACTTTTTAATTTTGTATTGGACTAATGCAGTTTTGTACAATACCAACAGTGTCTTACTGCACATTATTTTAGGCTGTGGTGTTTACTGTGATGAAATTGATCATAATTTTACTATTATAGATATTTAAATAATTTTCATTATGATAAATTAAGGTTAACTATAAAATAAATAAATATATAAATAGATTTTATATTAGCATGTCTCATGTGTCTTTTAAATTCTTATCTAATGCATTTTTCAAAAATAAAATTCTTAGGTTTATGAAGAAATAATGCCATCAACAACAAGATCGAAAACCCTCAATAGACGTACCACAGATAAAGAAAATCATTATACTTGCAATGCCTGTGGCAAATCATTTACCAAAAAATATAAAATTGCTATCCATTGTCAATTGCATTTCGGTGAAAATCCATGTCGGAATAAGGTTTGTGTATTCAAAAATTTTTTTACATAGAGGCTTGAAATCTTTTTTTAATTTTTAATTAATAATAACCATTGGGTTACAATAAACGTACAATAAGAAGCTCTTTACAAACTATACGTAGATAAAAAAAAAAAAATACCCACAAATAATATTATACTAATTACAACAAAA
>NC_042493.1:16004200-16005315 GCF_005508785.2 Acyrthosiphon pisum
ATTTAAAAAAAGAAAAACTAAAATAATTGAAATTTGAAATTGTCCTTAAACAGCTCAAAACGAGTCAAAATATTTTTAAAATTGTTTCATTTATAGAAAAGGCTAATAAAAACATTCAATGAAAATGTCATGTATTTACGGTAATTTGTTTTAGAGTTGTTTTGATATTAATACATAAAAAAAAAACTAAAAAATTTTAAAATCGACAATGTCCGTAAACAGCTCAAAAAGAGTCAAAATATTATCAAAATGTTATGGTGTATAGAAAATGAAAACATAAACATTCAGAGTAAAATGTTCATGTATCTACAGTTATTCATTTTTGAATAATAAAATAAAATAACAAAACCGCTACATGAGAAATCAAGTGAATATCCAATATTGTAAAAATATGAGCTTCAAACACTCATAAAAATTGAATTTGATTATTTGTAGACAATTTTTTTTTTTTTTTTTTGATAAAGGTAGACAAATTTATGAAAAACCTTGTAGTTATTACATTTTCAAATATTAGATTTAAAACGAATTCTTAACTCAAAATAATTTGCTAATTTTCATGATTTTTCAGTATTTGTCAAGATTTGAACTTTAAACGCATATAAAAAAAAACTGTGACTAAGAATTTTTGATATTTTTTAAATGTCATTGTAACAATATAGCTGGAGCCTTGTATTACATTTTCAAGCTTTTTTACCCAACAAATAAATTTTTATTGACATCCATAGAAAAAGAGACTAATAAACTTAGATACTGAAAATGTTCTTAAACCGTTCAAAATAAATTAAAATATTTTTAAGATTTTATCGTGTATAGAAAATGCAAATATATATAACCATTGAAAATTGCATGAATATATAATTGTTTAAAAGTTACACCAAAAAACAAAATCGATTTAGTCAATAACCAATTTTGCGTAAAAATTCCGGTTTTTCCTTAATTTTATGTTGTTTTTCCCGGTGCTTTTGAAAACTATTGAGAATTTTAAAATTTGATCTCCCAAATTCACCAACTAGATTCACTTTCCCATCGAACAAAGTACTGTTGAATAAAATCGAAGCAGTTTTACTGCCCCAAACAGTGGTGACAGATACAAAAATAAAAAAATAAAAAATAAA
>NC_042493.1:16005415-16005846 GCF_005508785.2 Acyrthosiphon pisum
AATATAATTAAAAAAAATAAATCCATGAAAATTATACTTATTTACTTAGATAAGATCTGGTTTTATCGTGTTACAACTTTGAATGTTATAAAGTATACTTTAACCCAACAAAAACACTCGGCCAAACTCCATGTAAAAAAATGTGGTTTAAAAGTTGTGATATAATTTTATAGCTAAGTCTTTGAACTATAGATATCATTTATGTTAAAATAGTGTGCTAAATAATTGAACAACTTAAGTTAAAAATGTAAAATGACTATAGCATAATGAGTACATAATAATATTATAGGCTACCATCATTGAAATAGGTAGTGTATTAATAATTAAGTGCTTTAGAATCGCAAGCTAAGTTAAATGATTTAGAAGACTATTAAATAAATTTTTGAGCTGTTTACGGACATTTTCTGTTTCAATTTTTTTAGTCTTTTTTT
>NC_042493.1:16005946-16006154 GCF_005508785.2 Acyrthosiphon pisum
TCTATAAATATCAATAAAATTGTATTTGTTTGGTAAAAAGTATGAAAATTTAATGCAAGGCTCCTGATATTATATTGTTACAATAGAAATTGAAAAATATTAAAAATACATAGGCACAACTTTTTTACAAGCATTTTAAATTCGAATTTCGACAAAATTTATCAAATTTAAAATTTCATAATTATTTTGTAGTTAAAAATGTATAAAA
>NC_042493.1:16006204-16007099 GCF_005508785.2 Acyrthosiphon pisum
ATTAAGAATTTAAAAACACGCACTACAATATTACAAATAATAATTAGGTAATAAATAATTATACGTAACAGGATAAGTAAACCCTGCAGGTCCACCCAAACGTCCACCATAATAATTCATAAACCATGATATTAGCTTCATAATCATTAATTTCTTTGGTCGCAAATTGTAATAAATTAGTGCATAAAAATATAAATAAAAAGTTGGGTAAGTGTATGTCACTCTGCTGTACAGTAGGTTAGAAGTGGGTCACTGTATAATGGACAGTATTAAATTTGAATTCAATGATATAATATCACTGTATAAGAAAAACGATTCTGAGCGGAGACGGTATATCAGTCTATGTATTAGACATATATATACTTATCTATGGTATTAAAAAAAATTGACCTATAATAGGTACCTATAATAAATTCCAAATTAATCATATCATAATATCTATTAGGTACTTATAACGCGTTATACATCAACAAAAAACCGTGGTAAAATCATAGATATATAATAGTATACTTTAGAAGTTTCAAGTACCCACGAATAATATTATACAGTCATAACAAAATAACTAAAAGAGTTATCCTAGGTTTTTAATATGTAATTTCGTCCAAATTTGTACTTAAAATGACTATAAAAATAAACTGTTTAAATGTATATTTTAGATTTTTTGGTAACAGAATTAATTACTTACGTGGAATCTTGTTTTAAATTTTTAATTCTTAGATACAAAAATTTAACATTTTATAAATTTTCAAGTACAAAATAATTTTTCAAATTAAAATTTGATAAATTTTGTCAAAATTTGATCTTTAAATGCTTATAAAAAAAATTGTGCCTATGTATTTTTAATATTTTTCAACTGATATTGTAACAATATATCAGGAGCTTTGTATTAAATTTA
>NC_042493.1:16007149-16125259 GCF_005508785.2 Acyrthosiphon pisum
ACGTCCTCTTAAGGCTTTTGAGTGTTTTTGATAATAAATATGCAGATTGAGTTGAGAGTTGTTTTTAAAGTTTATTTTTGAGCGATTTATATCTTATTAGTTTTTTTGATTTAATAAGTGGAATACCTCAATTATCTTTGATAACAATATCTTTTCACCAGTGGCGCCCAACTAAATTTTTTTAGGGGGGGGGCAATGAAAATAACTAATCTTCACCAATCCCCCCCCCCCCGGACATAAGAACTATGTCGTGGGGGCAAACCCTCTCTTCCCACACCAATTTCTTTACCTAAAAACAGTTTCACAAGTTATATTATTTACAGCATTATGTTAACATTTTAATAGGTACAATAATGTTTAATTATGAAAGAAATAATTGATAAACAATTGATATGGCATACAAACTACAAAGTATCTCAACAAGACACCAAAAGTTTGGTTCATCTACAGAACAAGCCTCCTCAAAATGAAAACTTTGTTATTATCATCTTAAAACAATGTTCACAGACACTAATTTAGATATTTAAGTTTTTATCTACATCAAGAGCCTTATTTACACAAGGACATTTTGGGTATTTGTCTAGGGTCCATGAGCCCCTGGGCCCACGGGGGAGATTTAATTCTTTTAATTTTAATTAATCCTTAAATTTAAATAACGGCAAAAATTGTTCCTATAAACATTCAAAAATACTAGTTAAAGTATAAATTATATTTTTCACTGTCATACAAAATATAGACATATCAGAAGAAATACTCTTAATAAAATGGTCTATTATTATTTTCGATACAGGTATTATTGTATTAATATCAGGCTCAGCTAAAAGAAAACTAAAATATAAAATGGAAGAATTAACTACAAAAATTTAAATTTTGGAAAAAAATTAGATCTTTTAGGAATTTTATCCATTGAAAATTCCTCGGAAAATTCTTCACTGCAAACATTAATTTCGAGAAAGTAATTGATGTATTTTTGGAACTAAACCTCGGAACTAAAGGATAGAACAAATAATAAAAATTGTGAAGATTTTGTAATACCTACACCCTACATTCAAATATTGTTTAATTTACGATTTATAAAACTAAGCCCATCTTTTTTCTTTTGTCCCAGGCCCAAAAATTCTAAATCAGGTTCTGGCTACATCACACAATTCAGTACTAATTAGAACTATAACATTTTTCAAATAATCTTATATCCATGTAAATTTGTGTATATTGTTTGGATACCCTAACATTTTTATAGTACTGTACTAGAGTACATACTGAATTTAAAATAGTACGCAATAACTGCTTTAGTTTTGATGCCAATATTATTTTCACATCATCCTTTATATAATAGTATAATATAGATAGATAGAAGATATTATATTTATATTGCAACTATTTAAGTAATTTATTTTAGTAAAATAATTGGTTGAACTAAACTTTTCCAAAAACATTTTATTATAAAATTTCATTGTGTATACAATTAAAATATAAAAATAAAATAAATAATAATATAAGTAGAAGTTATAACTTCAAATAATGTTTTTGAATTATAACGAAATAACAAATACTGTTAAGTTTCATATAAACATCTAATTTTGTCTAAGTTTCAACTTTCGAGATTAATTTACAAAAATGAAATGAACAAATAGTGATAAATGATAGAAAAATTATAAGTAATAACTATAGTTAATACCAGTGTTAACCCGTTGTACGGAGCACGGGGTAAATAAATACCCCAGACATTTTAAAAATATCTATAAAATATATAATACGGTATGTGGATATTTGATCACCTCAATAGCCTCAAATATTACAATAAATTATTGTACCTAATATTTGTTAAAAAAAAAAAAAAAAAAAAACGTTTTTATAATCACTCTGTATAATGTAAACACTCTTTGTTATTATTCTAAATATTTCTGAGTGGTAAATTCTTACCCCGTGTGCGTAAATGAGACATCTAAATCCGTGCGCCGTACGATGGGTTAATACTATGAAAAGAGGTATAAACTGATTCGCAATATCGAGTAATGAAGATAACGAAGCACAAAATCGCAGATCACTAAACGTTGATCAATAGGCAACATAATAGACAACGAAACTACACCCTTTAAAACTCTAGGGGAAATAAACTCAAAAATAAACAGCTCAGCCATAAATATATTATATATCAACATTAGAAGCATTACAAACCATTTAGCTGAACTGGAATGTCTCAACAACCACATAAAAATCACGTCTGAATCTTGACTGAGTCCAAATCTTAACTGTAATTACCTACCATTAATAAGTTATCAAACAATTACCACAAACAATAAGTTTTCATATAAGTAAGTGTAATAGTTTTTGTTTAAAACGGCATAGAAAAAATCAATGCCTATAGAAAATAATATTTCAAATGCTAATTGCATCCTAACTATAATTCAAAATCATAATTTAAATTTTAGAATCATATCTATATAGAGATTGCCAAGTGGAAATATAATTAAATTTATTGAGGATCTAGATATTGTAATCAAAAATATAATAGACTTACATAAAAACATCCCGCTAATTATAATCGGTGAAATAAACATAAATATATTAGACATAACTAATTCAACAGCCCTTTATCTAAATTTATTAAATGCATATGGTTTTGTTCAACTTATAAGCCCACCCACCCAACCCAAACCGGACAAATGTATAGACAACATTTTTATTATTTTTGTGTTGGTAGGTATTCGTTTTTTCCTTAAAATAGTAAACTGGATGTATTTTTGGTGTGGCGACACGGGCTATGCTTTGATAATTCTAGCAGGGCTAGACATGTTAATCTAATTTACATACATGATTGCATTTGAACTTGGTGAATGATACAATGAACTAGTTATGCAAGTGGTTTTCAGACATATAAACTATTCAACCAATGACCATTACATCACTGAGCGATGACACCAAATTATAATACACACATTCTAGTTACAGCTATGTACATGCAAGTGGAAGGAAACGGTATGCAGCAATACTATCTAATCAGATGTGATATTTCTCTGATTAGCTGTCTTTTGTAAGACAGAGTCAAACTGCCGCACCAGTTTAAGGAAAAATAAATAGACAGTGGCAAAAGTGTTCTACTTACAGGGTCAATAGCGTAGTCATACATGGCAGGCAACAACTAGGGACCGCACAAGGTTATGCTGATTTTTCGTTATCGTAATGGACTTATCCTACTGGACAAAATCCACGGTCGTCACGGATATCTTTTCGTCTCCTTGCAGACGACACTAGACGACCGTGTAGTACGCGCGACACGGTCTAGTCAACGGACACGCCTCTCCGTCCTCGTATTGTTTACAGAGACATCGGAACGAACGCGTAGAACGGCAACGAAAAAAAAAAAATCAAAATATGTAAGGCCCCTGAACCGTCAACTCGAGAACGGTAACAGTAATACAGTATAAACAGAGTAGCTCCGTCGACGTTTTTTTTGTTCGAGTACGATAATGATTAACGGGTAGTGGTGGTGGTGTTTGGAGGCGGTGTGATCTCGTTATCACGATTCACGGCGCCGAACCGTTATCAACGACGACGACGGCATGAAGCCATCAAATTTGAATGTGGAATGACTGAATAACAGAACGAAAATTATATAGAATTTTATCCTGAGACTGGAATCGGTGGCTTGGATTTTTATACTAGACTTTACGGAGACAACCATTGAACATAATATTACTAATTAGTAATTACTATAGTTCATAATATTATATTAAGGCGATAACGTCTTACGTTGATTTGACTTTCGTATAATATATTAATATTATCGTTAAATGTTATAGGTGTTAGAAACCTACGTGTTCTGTATAACAGCGTAGACCCACGTTAATGGTTAATTGAACATTCTAATATTTATGACGTGCGCAGGTTAATATTTTCAATATTTTGTTAGCTAACGCTATGTCGCTGTGATCGCACAGAGATTTAGCATCCATTTGAAAATCCAACCCGTTTATAGCGGCCCATACACGATCAATATTCAATATTACTGACTGTGAATTGATTATATTAAAGGTACTTCAATAATATTGAAAATATCAAAACCCGTTTTGATATTTATTGGCGGGCTATTATTGATATCAATATAATATATTGTGCCGCTTTACACAAAATATCAAAAAAAGCAATAGGGAGTTGGGACAATTAGCATAGTTTGACGTTAAATTATAAAAAGGAGGGCCAACAAACGTCATGTACCTACTGATGTCGCATAAATTCATTATTTGAATTATTTTTTATTACGATTAGTCCGTGTGACCACTGACCGTATAATATGTACAACTATTGAACTATAATACATCGTTACAAATTTACAATAGGAATATTATCCTATGGCATATCAACAGCTTTCGGAGTAGAGTAGATTACAGATCATTATTATGATCCGTTAGTGTTCAGTTCTTTTTTTTTTTTATGAGATAAGGTCAAACTTCATGTCGAGCGATTTGTGGTTTACGTCATTTTAACCGATAATTCTTCGAACTGCGTTCCAAATTATATGACTAAATTCCTCTACTATAATTGGGCCATATTTTTTTTATACATAAATACCATATTATACATTTTTCTATGAATTGAACAACCGATAACGTTATACAAACAATTATTATATGGTATACATAATTGATTTATATTCTTTTCTTTTTGCGAAATTAGCAATATAATTAATAATGATTATACATATTTACTGATAATAATTAATGAATAAAAACGATTGTTTACTTGGAATTATTGTGTTTTTTTTATCTACAGACAGTCACTGTTCCGTCCAATAGATTTATCGCAATAGATTATCTCACAATAAATGAAAACATATTTACCCATTTAGGTATCTTACTTGTTTATAAGTTGATATCAAATTAACTCGGGAACGAGATCCTGTTTAATAATAATATTGTAACAGTAGGTAGAACAGCGTATATTTTAAGGAACTGACACAAACATGTGCCCGTGCTATATTTACATTTGTTATTAATTCATTATTACACTATGGAATATATTAATTATTAATCTACAATTTGTTCTATTTTTGTAATACATATTTGTTACATGTTAGTAGTACTAACTTAGTACCCTGCCACCATTAGCCTACCTATTTCATCATTTTTGAGGGCGTACCTATCCCTGAATGGCTTTATAAATTAAATAATATGTATACACGATAAACTTGAGTGAGGTAAACACGTAGATAATATGCCCGAAAACTGAGAAGGCTTAGAACTTGAGAAGTAAGCTTTATCTAGCGCCATTGACATTGAGGATTGAGCCACTATTAGTTGGCACACACACACACACACACTGATACATAAAAAGTACCCAATATAATATGATATTATATTATTTACATACATTACATCATGATACCTTTTTTTTAATAGGTATTCAACATTTCAACTGTATAATACGACAACAACGACAACTACACAAAAGCTTCGATTTACTAACCTACACGGTTACACGACCTCGATCGGTCATTACAATATTAATTGTATATATGCCGTCCGAGTGTAGTACTCACAAGTTTAAACACGATGTAGGTACACTTAAGCTAGAGTGTAGATCATCGTATTTGTTTGACTCGTAGATTCCTCGCTACCTAATACCTATATGACAGTCACCGGTCGCTAAATCACGGACATTTCGTCGTGACAAAGTTAATATTATTATTTTTCTATTCCACCAACATTTTATTAGAACTAAGAGCTAACCTATTATATATAGGTACATAATATTTTGTAATTGCATTTTACTCACCGGTTTGACCCGAGCGCGTACCTAGCGCCTAGGTATACCAGTGACCGAGTATACCCACTGCGGTCGTTGGCGGGTGTTTTTTATTTTTTGATATCGGAGAGTTCAGAGTTTTCCACGTTATTGTTAACCAATCGAAATAATGGGTTATAATGTTATTATTATCCAACCACTTGAACCACTCGACGGAGTAATAATTCGCGGCAGTTGAACGCCCGGCAAAACGCGAATACGCACGCACACACTACAGACGAACACGACACGCTCGGCACGACTGTTCACCGCAGCACTATCGACATAGGCGAGGGCCGAGGTGGAGACGCAAGATCTGCCGGCGGCAATGGTAGTGTAATAGCTGGTGTTAAGTCCGGCGTCCGGAAACGACGATAACGTCGGCCCGGCCGTGTTTCCCACTTGTTACAATATCATTATTATTATAAATAGTATTATAATAACATATTATAATTCCGCGATTCTGTTGCATATTACCGTTGTAATAGCTGCGCTGTTGTACGAATATTATTAATTTATCATCATACTTATAACTTATAACCCGTTCTTGGAACTCGGTCACCGTTATATGAATAAAAAAAAATAAATAACAAAAAAAATGTGATCCGAAAACTACCTTTGTTTTTTTCTTAGATTTATAAATAACATATTATGTGGGTTTATATTTTT
Source organism: Acyrthosiphon pisum (assembly GCF_005508785.2). Taxonomy (NCBI): domain Eukaryota; kingdom Metazoa; phylum Arthropoda; class Insecta; order Hemiptera; family Aphididae; genus Acyrthosiphon; species Acyrthosiphon pisum. Next base: position 16,013,603 of record NC_042493.1, read on the forward strand.
TTCAATATAATATTATATTGTTTGAACGCCGAGTGCTAGGACGAAATGAACGGGTAAGGTATTTAAGTGTCTACAATTAAGACATTAATAAGACAATGGTATGTTATAATTTCGTCAGGATTTTTTCTGATATATTTTATTTGTACTTACTCAAATTCGTAAATGTTGTATTGAAAACTCTTTCATTTTCCAAAGAATTATATAAAGATCCACTTTAGTATTTTTATATTAATGTATTTAATCGGTAATCCGTAATTTTTTTAAATTCATACTCAGAAATAAGGATAACGCCGATTACAAAAATACAGCTTTGATTTACCGTTACAAATTTACAAACTAGAAAACTTATCTCAAACTAAAACTTACATTGACATCTTGTTTTTAATATGATAAAATCTCAGTTATTGTACTATCAGTATAGCCAGAAATAAGAATCACATAGCCATTATTGTCTTAGTAATGATGAATGATTGAACAAAATTGTACTGTTAAGATTTAATTTCATAAAAGTATACAAATATATTTAATATGCATTATAGGTATAGTTATTATAATATATATTAATTAATAATTATTATTAAATACATGTATGAAGTATAAAAAATAGAATTATCAGCTAATTGTATTTTGGTATCTATTATAAATGTAATACAATCTATAAATATAAGCTAAAAAAAAAGGTGTAACATATCTGAATATATTCATGTAATATACATACACTGCACCCAAAATTAGTGTTGGTAAGATAATAATCTAATATTGGTGTTGTTAACAAACAGAAAAAATGGTAATAACTTATAATAATGACATATTATATTATATATCAGACTAGCCACAGGATACATATTTATTTTAAGTAAATTATTTAATACATACTCATACCACATATTATAGATAAATTTAGTTAACATGCATTTAATAGACCCTTTTAAGTTACAAAGTTACATAATAATTAACACCCAATCAATGGCACATGTAAAGTAAATAAAAATAAAATACATAGATGTATACATACATATATAATATTATGTAATAAAAATAAAATAAATATACATATATCCCTAGGAATTATACTATAAATAAATATGTAAATAAAACAAATACCATGATTTAAATTGGAAAAATGCATACAATTATAACTTATTATGTATAAAAAAATTGGTCCCAATAATATTAAGGTTAAAGTCGAAATTATCACTTGTTAGATTTTATCAATTATGGTAAATGTTAACATATAATTTACATTAAAATTCTAGTGTTAAAAAAATACACATTTTTTTAGTCATTGCTTTTAACCTATTAGCGCCCAAATTATTTTTTTTTAAATTTTCAATAAATTTTTGTTGAGAACTTCTATAAATACACTCATATTAAAATAAATTTTTTTTTTTAAAATAGAGCCTATAAACGTTGCCATATATTAACACTGGGCGCTAATGGGTTAAACAAAATTTGGATATTTCAACAAATCTTGATTATTAGAATTCAATATAAAAATATTGGACGACATTTCAGATCTTCAAAAGGGGTTTTGTTTTTAATAATAGCTGACTAAATCGAGTTTCACAAAGTGTTTAATGTAAATATCATTGCATTTCACTAATATTTTAAAAACTATAGGAAACTTCTAAATTGGCCATGATTTGTCAATTTTTGCATTATCTAATTATCAACATATTCAATATGTATTTTAATACATATAATTTGAATCATTATTATGATAATTGAGTATGTTAAATTAGCAACTTTTACAGTAACATAAATTTAAAAACAATATTTTACACACTGAAAAGAATATAAATCCCACGTCTAGTAACATTTATAAAAACAATGGGCATAAGCATAGTAGTATTGTAATAATCATAGTAATATAATTAATACACTGTAATAAATTGAAGAAAAAAAAATCACTGATGGAATAACAACGAAAATAATAATCAAGTATTATCAAAAACAATTAACAAACTAAAATGTTTCATTTAGGGATAACGGTAAAATTACTAGTAGGGGTTATTGTGTGAAGTCCCCAAAAAATATTATCAATATGTTTGATAAGAATGACAATAGTTTTTTGTTTAGATGGTATTGGTGCGTTATTGACAGTCTAAGATAATTTAAAAAATAATCATACGATCCCTAATATTATAATATGGGTAGGTGTTACATGTGTTAAGCATGTATAAGCATTAAGCAGTTTTAAAACCAATTGCATTCTAGTTATTTACCATGTTTTATATTACCCATTCCACTAAACTACTACTGATTTGAATAATATTGATGTTGATAAGTATCATCGATTATTCCTTGGTTGTAGTGTTGTTGCTCATAATGATGGTCTACTCCAACTCCTATAGAGTCTTCATCACCATTATCAGGGTACATGTGTAACACGTTTTCTAAACTGTCAGCAATCTGAAAAAAATATTTGTATACTATTAATATTTAAAAAATTATCATAGTGACATCATAATAATATTTTAATGATGAATATCAAAAGTTAGCAAATAAAATTATAAATGAAAACTTGAGTGATTTAAAAGACTTTAACACAATCAACATATTTTTTTCTGTTATCATTCACACATTATTTTTATATTTTAATCGCTGCTACATTAAAATTATAACCACACAACAATAATGGTATTCTGATTTTTTTCTACAAAATTTCAAGTAGATTTACAATTATATATCTTTCATATAGATTTTTTATTTCAAGTTTTAGTACATCATAATTGCAAACCGTCTTCAAATTATAACGCCGTGTCCTAGGTGATTGGCACGCATACAAGGAAAACCAAAATGGCTTGTATTTTGCCACATGGATGGTAACGCACTGCGTGCAGAACAGAATGGTCAGAAGTATAAATTGCAAGCATTCCCCTGCACTAGCTAACGTTGCCCTCCCTTAATTATAATTTAAACAACGACCGTTATATTATATTGTCCTCATAAAATGTATCACTTACTTTTCTGTAATATTCTATCTGGTTGCGTAAAAGCTGACGAACATGGCCAGCCATTTGGCCAAGTACATGATCTCGATGAAATTGATTAATCTCTGCTAACAGAGCATACGACACTACGTCAGTACGACGTTGCATCTCACGCAGCAGCCGCCGCTGTTGTTCTGGGTCTGCTACTGCTACAGCCCCACTACCGCCAGAGCCAGACGACGATGCTCCACCACTAGATCCTCCAGTTCCATCACTTCCACTGCTGCCAATTGGTAAACCTTCTGAGTACTGTCTTTCACATTCTTTACGTTTCTGCACTGCACTCTATTACAATAAAAAAAGGTTACTTTTCTATGATTATTGCGCACAATCATTTTTAAGCATAGTTCACAAAATTATCAATAAATAATAGATTAACATAACACATAATAATGGAAAATAACAAAAATAACTATAATTACAGTAAAATAGCCTTAACACACACATAATATCAAGTACAAGTCTGCAATTTACCTTGTGCACGGCCAGTATATCAGGGAACGCACCTGCAACACCACGGTACACATGTAACATGTCAGCAAATGAGTCCCATCCTACAACGGGTAGCTCGTCCATCAGCCGTCCACCCATTTCATTGTACACATCACCAGTTTTCTTCAGTGCTGTCATCAGCTGTCGGGTAGTTAGACTTATCACATTTCCATTACCACTAGTATCTCCAATTGATGAAGATGACGCGCCTACATTATTAATTTTTATGAAACAAATAATAAGTTAGTAAAATATTTCGGTATCAACAAGTTATCTATCATATTATACTATTTCTTACCACTATATGCATGACCTAGCATATAAAATGACTGGCCTAACCTTTGAGCATCACGTTTATAACATGTTTGCATACGTTTTGATTGTTCGGCAACAGTTTGTGCCATATTTTTTAATGCTCCCTCTAGTCCAGCCACAAATTTCTGAAATCCATCCACTTCACGGTCTCTTTAAAAATCAAAAGATAAAAATATTAAATAAATAATTAGGTACAATATTATAACATACATACAATATAGCTGGGTTGATAGGTGGAGGGGGATCACTACTACCATCTGCAGACACTACTCTAATTACAAAAAATACATTGGCCCCAGTGAGCGTCTCAGCGCTTGTGTTTCGTGATTCAGCCTTCCGTTTTCCAGTCTTCCAACGCTTCTCGTCCGTACACGTGATAAAGTGTTGCCGCCATACCCAACCTCGTGATAGCACGGGATGTCGGCACACTGCGTCTACAAAAGCCTGCAATTGCTGTTTACGACGTTCAATGAATTGTTCTTCGTATCGACCTGAGTGTAATAAGTAACATTGTGTTAAAAATCTTTATTATTTTTTGTATGAAAATCAATATTATTTATTAATGATTTTCGATAACATATTATAAACAAAGTAGATCTACTCATTAATTTTTCTAACCTGAAATTTGTTTATCTGGTAATGGTGGTATTGGCACTAGACAGCAGTATTTTTCCAACAGCCGTTCATGTAACCAGTCAAAGTGTTTGTACCTCCTGGATACTTGAATATTGTTAAACTACAACACATCCAAGCCAAGCGGAAATAAAATATATGTACATAGTATATTATATTAACTTGGTGTAATTTTATGATATAATCTAGTGATTATACAAATACTTTAATATACTCATAAAAAGTAGTACAGTGAAACTTCCATATTACAAAATTTCAAGAGGAACAAAAACAATTTATATTATAGAGAAATGTATTAAATATAATTAAATAAATTTTCTTCTAATTTAGTTTGGTTCTGAAAAATATTTTGTCAAACAAAAATTTGTTATATGAAAGTTTCACTGTATTAATAACAATTAATAATATGTGTTAAGCAGTGAAAAGTTATAGAACAGTAAATATTTGCTGAGTTTTACTATTGATATTTTGGTCAAATCAATATAGATAAGTTTTATCAATGCCGTTACAGCAATGCCGGGTCCCACGAACAATCACTAAACATTTATTGAATCAATAGTGAGCTAATGTTGCCTTAAACATTATTTAAAAGTCCACGATTGGTCCATTAAATTTTATTGAAGCATTAAATCAATTAATTTTTCATGCACCCAGCACAACAATATTATTTTATACTTAATTACTAATTCTTTATATATTATATTGTTATGTACATGAGAGATTGGGAGATACAAGTAGGATATATACATAAGAAACATAGTAAGACATAAACATACTGTTGGAGTTATTTGGTATGCAATAAACGATTTCAGGCCTTTCAGTTTCGATTCCTTCTTTGGAGATGCCACCACACACTGGTATCCCTGTGGTTCATCGTCGTGGTCTCGACACCATTCAACATCTACTGCCATAGGGCCACCACCAGTACCACCACGCACAACAATTGTAATGTTTTCCGTTTCAGGTAAGTGGATGGGTGGCTGGATGGCACCCATTATATATGATGCGTCACCACCACCTACCAACTTAGAAAACCGAGAACTGCTACCACCAGTTGTTGCAGCTGTCTTGCCTATAAAAATAAAACAAATAAATTATGGTAATATTTAATACTTAATAATTTTATATGTATTTTATTATTTGTATTAAATATTACTGTTATAAGTGGTTAAATTATTTTTTATAAATTGATAAATTGTGGAAGCTTAAAATGTTTAAAAATCTAATGAATTATTCTTTAAAATAATTATATCAATATTAATGATTTTTCGCTACCTGTTGTTTTTCTTATCGATGTTGACTTTGTTCCTATAGCTGGATACTGAATAGTTGGAGGTATAGCAGCAGATGAAGCCACAGTACTGCCACCACCATATTCAGAATCATCATCCCATTCATCGTCATAATAATCATCAGGTGACTGTAAACACAAATAATTTCAATATAATTTACAACTAAAACTTTTATCTCTTAGACGTTTGATAATTGGATGATAGCCAATTTGATCAGTTTACAACAAAAATTACAAATACATGTATACATTTAAATACATCGAGCACATATCATATTTAATTGATAATAAAATAACATAGGTAATCTAGATTTCACTAAGGCAAAAAAACTAAGTTTAAAATAAAGAATATTACCTACAATTATTTAACTAAAGCATAATTCATTTTTAAAACTTAAATTAATATCCAAATAACAGCAAAGAAAATAAAAAAATAAATGATTTAATTTCAAACTTTAGCTTATCATGTAATAATGGTAATTGAAGTTCAAATTCTGAGGTTTATTCTTAAAAATCTGAGTATAAAATATATACATATTTATTAATTTATTAACCACAATTCATTGAATATTTATTGTTTTTTTTGTGTTAAAGTACTAGCCTGTTGATGTGGATATGCATTTTGTTGCTGATTTTGACTGCCGGGTACTTGTGAATAAAACTCATTTTGTTGATCGTCAACTCCCCATGGATCTGTTGATGGCGGTAATGGTGGTGGCGGTAAAGCTGGTGGTGGTTTACTTTCATCTGTTCTGTCATCTTTTATGGTTTTAATTTCCTGTTAGCATTCAATATATACATTAACAATGATAAACTATCCAATTATAAAATTAAAAATATGAGAAAAACATACCTCAACATATGCCGCTGGAAACAAGCCTGTGCGGCCAGATGCACTTGTTCCTTCCCACCAGCCCTCACCGACATCCTGACGTGTTACCAACAGTGTTTCGCCAGCAGTCACTGACAGTTCTGATGAGCCGGGTTCACCCACAAAATCATACAATACTAAAACCTAGTCACAAAAATTTTATTTTCAGATACAAAGATTAACAATAAATGGCTTCACCTGTATTATGTTTTTAAAAATGAGTGAATAATAACTGATTTGTTTTATTTGGTCATAATAATTTTATGTGATATTCTCCTTTGTAAATCATGAAGTACATAATATATGTATAGGCTAAATAAACAAAAGTTGCAGTGGCGTATATAGGAATTATTTTCACTATTGGCCAATTTACCGCTAGTTAAGCCTAGCAATAATATAGCTATAACTAGAATTTTTTATAGGTGGTTATAAAATATGTTATAATTAAAACATAAACAATAGATATAGAGATTGCCAATTTTATTTTATAAATATTTGTTATTAGGTAGGTACCAATATTATTATAAGTTTTATGTAAGATTCAATTTTATATTATATTTTTTGAATATATTGACAATTTCATCTATGATAAATGTTATATTACGATGAATAATCATCAAAGCAAGTCCCAATGATCTAACATTTCTATTTTCCTTATTGATTCCTCAAAAACGTTTATAATCAACCTAATGTTGAAAAAGGCTATCTTGTCGTATGCGCTCTACCGGTAACATTGCAACTGCAGTATGCACTCTACCGTGTTTTGCCACTCTACAATTATATTTAGATTTTAACGGTAAAAAACAAAAACAACTGAAAAACGATAACAAAATATCCTAAAAACCAAAAAAAATTTCACTTATTTTTACTTTTTAATCTTTAACTTTAAAAACACTTTAACTTGAAATCAGAAATTTTGAATTTTCTAATTTTTATATCAATTATAATTTTGATTTAAAATTTAAATATTATGAATAATTAATTTTAATTTTTAACTTTTAAGTGCATTTCTATATTGCGCGTTACTATTATAACTTAAAAGTTAAAAGTTATATTCTGTATAAGTATAATATATATTGTTTTTGATTAACGTTTTACAAATAATTATTTTCCTATTGTTTCCAAATAATGTTTTTGATAATATTGTTTTTTTTTTTATATATATATGATAATTAATTTTAATTTTCAACTTTTAAGTGCATTTTTATATTGCGCGTTGCTATTATAACTAAAAGTTAAAAGTTATAAGTTATAAGAATATAATATAAAAAAAATATATATATATCATCAAAAATGTTATTCAAAAACAATATAGAAAAATAACGTTTTTAAAAACGTAATAATCAAAAACGTTTAAAAACGTTAAACAAAAACGATATTTTCGCAGGTAGACCGCAATCTGGGGTAGAGTGCATACGACAAGGTAGCCTTGAAAAATTCATGTAAACAGTGAATGGAATTCATTTTCTTAAAAATAGAACGCCCCATCGGTGTATGTAAACATAGCTCTGAAGCATTAATGGTTATCACTTATCAACAAATATATAATTTAAATTCCAATTTTGATAATTCATAAGGACCATGACAAATTATATAGGTATCACCACATTTGTACTAGTTTTGCGCAGTAGATATACATCTTCTTCACCTCCGGGCTATATTGTAGTTCTCTACTTCTCATTGGGTGATTTTGTTCTATGTTATATATGTATGAATATGATTGACTGCCAATAAGAAGTGGAGAACTACAATATAGGCAAAGTAAAGAGCGAAGGATGCGTATCAAAATGCTGTGATGATACCTATATAATTTGTCAGGATATAGACTATCAAAAAATATAAACCTTTATTATGACATAAAATGTACATACAGGCCACGGGGTATGGTTATGTAATATATAGTATATTATACATAAAGCAATATGCATACAATATGTTAATATAACCTGTAAATTGAATCCCCCATGTACGACACTGGCAAGTTGTATTATAATTGTATTACTTAATTCAAATGAGCTATTATTACACTATATTACATGTTCATACTATTTTTGTTTTAGATCAAGTGTGTAGTCATGTCAATGTTAAATTAAGATTAAAAAAAAAGATTAATCTGCTTAAAATGCATCTTATATTGTCAGCTTATGCATAGGTATGCCTATAAATGTGTATTCATAAATTATAACGTACATAATCAAATACAAACACAATACCTTCATTTTAGGAGTAGTGATCGTAGTATAGAAGATGTGCGTAGATGCTACTGCTACTGTGTGTTAAGTAAAAAGCTTTAGGTTACTGCACTTGCTCACCAACTTAAGATATCATGGGTTCAATCATGATGTTTGCTGTTGACACCAATGGGATGGTATGGCTTAGTAGCTAGTAACACATGCACATAAACAGTAAAATTAGATTGTATAATATAATGTACAGAACATCAGATATTTTTTGATAAATCACTTGTACGTACTACGTAGGATGAGCATAGGAATATTTAATATTCACGATCATAGTATCTGTAGTCGTCTTGAGCAAATTACTCTGTTACTGTCCAATGTTTGACGAATTTACCAGGGAGGTGGAAAAAAACCCTTACCTATATTATTTCCTGCTTAAGTAATTCTTTTCAGCGTATCCAAAATTACAGGGACCGAAATGACGATTCTTCTTCTTAGCTTTATGTCCCTGTGCAACCACACCGGCTTGTCCTGCGTCGGCGGCAAAAAAATACACGCGCGCCAAACAAAGGGAGCGCTCACACACAGAGATCAAACTGTAGCGGAGGAGGGTGCGGCGGCGGTTTGCGAGGACACGATTATCAAAACACTTGACGTGACCACCGAGTCCGAGTCTACAATAGACAAAAACAATTACGTATGGATGTAAACAATAATAATATTATTATTGTTGACGAGACGAAGAGGAGTATTACAATAAGTTTACCTGTTACACAAACGAGCCACGAAAATCGATCCAATTGGTCGTCGCCTTGCGTGTGCGTGTGTGTGAGAGTGCGCGTTGTGTACTCCCGGCGACGAATTATTATTAATTCTATATCGCACAATGTATTCTCCAATTAAAATAATAACAACGATGATGATAATAATGATGATGATATTCTACGAAGTGACCGTAATTAGTAATGTAAATGTATGGACACTATTGTTCTATCACTTATGTGTTGTTGCATTGCGTTGATAACGTTCGCCGCCACGGGCGTTATCAATGTCGTGGGCTCCGCCGACAAGGGGGCGGACAATGATCGCAATTCGCAACGACGGTATTGTCGTCGGAATCCATCACGGGACGCATCAGACCGATGACCCCGGTGATACGTATAACGTGATGTTTGTTCGGGGGAATAACGTAATATTCGCGGAACAACAACAATATTGTTATTGTTATTACGGGACGATAACAACAGGCCAACGACACCGTCCCATCTATCGGATAGATAACGTGGTGACTGGTTGTCGTGTTAGCCGACGACAGTCGTTCCCATGGGCACAAGTCATTCGTGCGGTCACAGGGCGCCCATCGAAATGACCATCAACATTACTCACATTTTACAATAGACCGTAATAATAACAAATTTAGATGTCTGACGGTGTCCGGTTATGTTTGCATTATTCGCATAACTCGGCGCGTCGATCAATGCACCGGCTGTGCGTGTTCGGAGTTGTGGGTGCCCGCGCGACGTTATCGCGTTGTAAACAAAGGGAAGCCGGCTCAACGCAGTGTCGTCCTGCAGCGGCGGTGGTTTGTTGTGGTGGGAATGAGCGGGGGCGGGACGAAGTCGTCCGCCGGCAAACGTGCGTACTGATGGAAAGACGGAGCGCGCGGGGTATCGTAGCCGCAGATCGACAATCGACCATCGACTCCTTCGCGACGTCGAAACGTCGACGACATCAGATCTTTTGACGGTGTAACACCGTCATCGGCGCCGCGCTTAGTGGATAAACGCCGTGAACGTATACAGAGCGAGCATGTCAACGCGAATCTGAAAACGGTCTTAGCCGCCAAGAACCCTAGTCACACCTCGTTTCTCACTCCGTTCATTTCGTGGTCGGTACCGTTCTCGTTCCACTGTTCTACGCGTCTCGTAATCGACGGAACACCTTCACGGCAGGACGTTGCCAATGTAACTCGACGTTTACATACGCGTAAAAAGATAGACACCGTGTCTGTGACGTTGGACGTTTCGCTGGCCCATTGCTATCCATCGACTGTGCTCTCTGTCGCCGGTCTGTTTGATTAACAGAACAAGACCAACAGACTTTGTAACAAGCTTCCTATTTGTGCAATTTTTAGAACTTAGTGGTAAGTTCTAGGCTTTTTAAATTTAGATGTGCTTACCTACCATACAATTACCTAATACAGATACCTGTCTAACAGTCATTTTTTGTTAATGGGTTGTGGTAGAGGTTTTTTATTTTACTTAAACCTGGACAAACTTTTTTTGAACTTTTCTATTTTACGGGACACCCCTTTATTTGGGTAGATAGTTGCTGCGCTCGGACCAAAAAATCGAAAATATCCCTCGACTTGCTATGCAACAACACTTCAAATTGGTCACAGGGTAACCGCGGCATATCCACTCTTATCATTTTCCCTACTCTATATAAACTAATTTTGAAGTGTCATAACATCAAAACTATGCCCAAGCGCCAAATTTTGACTTCGCCATCATTTTCAGTGCACTTAACTACAAAAATTTCAAAAAAAAAAGCTGTCGAAGTATACAGTAGAAACATACTCAATGTTACAAATCTGTATGAGTTATGACAATAAATATGAATGTATTTGTCAATAATTATAGATAGATTGTGCTTGTCAATCAAGTACCTAATCAGTTTTTCTAGTAGAAAAGTTTAATAAAAGATAAAATGTAACATATATGTTAATATTACTGAAATATATTTTCATGACAATTGACCATCCTATTTTCAAAACAGTGATGTATGGCAACCCTAGGTTTTAGGTATGATAATGTCAATTCCAATGGATATGACATAAATCATAGTCTTGTACTGGTTTTTTAAAAAGAATGTCCAGTGTGTTAACTTCTCCAGGGGAAATAACGCCAAAAATCCAACCGCCGGACCGGGAATCGAACAAGTGCGAGGTCCAGTGTTAGTTTTTACAGTTTTTTTACAAACAACACAATATAACTGGAACCTAGACTTAAATGTGTATACATTTATCGCATTTGTATGTTATATGAACACTCGAATCATAAAGTAGGTACCTATCTCTTACTTATAAAAAGTATATTTGAAAAGTTTGAATTGATCAAGGAAAAAAAGACAAAATCCTACTTTAAAGTATAAACTGCCTTTCTATAATTCTAATACTGTTCGGATAACTAAAATGTTTGTTGCGTGCCTCGGAGAGATAATGAAAATAAAACCTATTATGCATTTCCTTTTAATCTTAACTCTTTAGGTCATATTTACAATTTTAGCATAGGTATTTCATATATTTTTATAAACAATTAGCTTGACAATTAGGTATTCCTTTAAATAATTTTTCTGATATTTTAGAGAACTTAATATATCTATACCGACTATCAAAAATTTCTAGTAATATTAAAATGTCTATATTGAACTTGTCATTAAGGTCAGATAAAAGAATTTAAAAAGGGTAGTCTAAAATCTAAAAACTAAATGTGTACCTAGTTTAAATAAAAAGGGTAGCCTAAAATCTAAAAACTAAATGTGTACCTAATTTAAATTTAAATTACTTATATACTCAGTTTAAAAATAACAAAAAACCATAAACATACAAAATATTGAAAATATTGTCTGTGACTAATAAGAATTAATACTTTTTAAAAATTAACTGATGAACAAGAATGCTATCTTTAATATATTATGTATATTTTAAGGGTGACATCTACCCTTCAGATCCCATAGCCCACTGCCATTGTACCTGATCTTGCTTGGCACATGTTATTTACTTTCATTTTCATTATATTATGTTTTTGATGATTACAGTGTGAAAAAGGTTTTTCTAAACAATCAACGAAGTAGCAGTCAGCATAGCTATTACATCTCATACTTCATTAACGTGGTATACACATGTCTAAAGAATATTTCAACTGATATCTCATGTGCCATTATTCTACTCTACTATTTATACTACTGCATTTTACTTCCTAAGACCTCAAAGTGTAAATTTGGTAAGATTGATTCTTATTTATTTATGACTAAATATTTTATATAAATATCAGGTATATGTATAATTTAAATTATTCGCATACAATTTGAAAAAACAACTCTTTAAATATTTGTACATAAGTTTATTTATAAATATGTTTAAATTTGTATGCAATTGAAATTTAATAAATATGTATTATAAATCTTCAAAATTTGGATACATTGAAATGTGATGATTAAATATTCTATTAGGTATATTATTGTGATAAATATTTCATGTTTTATAAACAATACATTTTTCATAGGTACTTACCTAATAAGATGTATTAGATGTAATTATAATTCAGAAATAATCTTTATGATTAAAAGTGCTGCAAGCAGTTATCTCAACTTTCTTAATTTTTAACCTTTTTAACTAGGTTAGTAAAACTTTCCTTTCATAAAATAATTATATTGAATTTTTTTCCATATTTACATAATATTTTATATTTTAAATTTTAAATAAAGCAAAGAAATAGGTAATTTTACTCTAATTGAGTTTTTATTCATTTTCATGAAACATTAAATGGTATATAGCCATAGATGCGAATAGCATTTTGAGATTTTCGGTGACTAAAGCACTACTCCAATAATATTGAATAAACTTAAAACAACTTGAAATGTTTGAATGGGCTATAGACATATTATTTTTTTTGGGGGGGGGAGGGCTTATACCCTAAAGCCCTACTCCCTATTTGAGTAAGAGTATTTATGTAGCTGATACTCAAACTTATAATAATTTGGCTATACTGCATAAATATCTTTGGTAAACATTCACAGCCGTATTGTACCCAATCAAAATATGTACCTATACCAATTTATGAGAGATAATATTAATTATTAATGGGCATGGCCGTTTTCGACCAAAAACGTACCCTTCCCTTTTTGGCCGATTCACAGTTTGACAAAATTTTGAAAAAAATTGATTTCCTTTTCGACCAAAAACGTACCCTTCCCTTTTCGGCTGATTCACTTTTCGACGAAAAAAAGTTTAATATACTACACAATGATTTTGTTAAGTTGGTTTCAAATAACTTCTTTAAAAAGTAGTGAACCAGCAACCTAACCTAAACAGTGCTAACAAAATTGAGTAAAAAAAAATGAATTATGACAGGAATTGTAATTATTACGAGAATTATTATCATAGTTTTCTATATTCTATTGACAACAAAAATTATTTTTATAAACATTATTACGTATTAATTTATACATTTTCGTATTTTATACAACTTATATATTTTTTAATATTTTCTTATATGTATAACATAAAGACTTATATGTAATTATTATCATTATTTATTTGTAGCCTACTACTATATTTAAAAATAACTAACAAAAATAATTTTTTCTAAATAAAGGCTTATAATTATTATTTAATAATAATTTTTTGGTCGAAAAGGGAAGGGTACATTTTTGGTCGAAAAGTGTCTCGCCCTTATTAATAAATAGATATGTAACTGATTAATATTAATTAATATTAATTTAGCTCCAATCAAAGTTAGTTTAGAGTTATTTAACTTATAAAAATTATATTTATTAAAAAAAAATTGGTACATAATATTATATCAAATAATTACCTGTTTAATATTCTATAATAAGTATATTTTACAAAAGTTCCAAAAAATCTTAAAGATGTTGTAGAGTAATTCTGTTTGTAAATAGAACATTCTTTGATGAGATATGATAGAAAATAGTAATAGGTAGTATATTTACTTATAAGATGTTTAAGAAATGTTTAAATGTCCCCCACTTTATAATCAATTATGAACTTAACAACAAAAATAATCTAAAAAGCTAGTTGCTGCTAAAAATTATTATTATTATTATTATTTTAGTAAATTGTCAAGTAAAATGTTTTCGGTACCTAATTGTTATGAAATATCATTATTTAATTGTTTTTCTTAGGTCAAACTATATATTCTTCAGTATATATTATAAATAATATGTAACTATAGTTTGTAAGCATTCAATTTAAATGAAATAATAATAAACAATACTTGTTTTTATTATATACCTAATCCTAATGATAAAATGTCTAAAGGAAACCAAATTAATTCTCATAGTTGAATTCAATATCTTGAATATGAACTAAATTACCAATGTATATCAAAAATGTTCTTTTAAAGTTATATTGCTAGAAATATTCAAATACACAAAAAATACAATTTTTAAATTTTTTCTTAAAATTAATTTTTATCCAACTGCAACTTTAACAACAACAAATAAATTGGTGAAAAAAATGTGCAACTCCATTAAAGTACTTTAGTTTTCTCATTATATTCTTAATCTTACATAAGTTGTGCATTTAAAATCTGGAAGTGAACCAGTTAGTATTGTATTTTATAAATACCATACTTATTTTATTTTTAATAGTTAAGAGGAGACTACCCCTGATCGTTACCCTTGCCAACCCGTTAGATTTTGCTAACCACCTCAGATGTCTTATCATAAATAATTTTTGTTTTTTAATATTCATACATAGTAGCATATTATTAAAAAACAATTGTTTGTAGTTGCCTTACCAACTATTAGACACTGAATAATATTTAAAAAACATTTTTATTTAATGTGCTATTTATTTATTTATTAAGATTTCACTGGCTGAACCCTTTAACAATAGCGCTTAGCACATTTATACACTAAAGAAAAATCATTGATGTACATTAAAATCAATGATAGGAGAGTAGAATAGTCTGTTTTTCCAGATAGGATATAGATTTTTTCATTTAAAAATGTATTATAAAAGAACATTAGGTATCACCGTGATATATTAATGTCTTCATTTATCAGAAAATGGTATTGTGCTTCACTCAACAAGTATAGCTTTGCTTGTAAAAATGTTAGTATAAAAATCAATTTTTTTGAATGTATAATTGCATAAAATCGAGTACCTAATTAAAATAAAATAACTACTGAAACGTAATATGTAGTATGTAATTAAATGTGTTATAAATTAAAAAATAATTATACAATATGCTCATGTATCGTGTTCAATTTTTTATATGAACATTGAATAAAATATCTGTATTCTCTTGGTATGATAAACATTTTAATACTTGAAATTAATCTCGATAAATGTCGTTAGTTACACCCTGTTCTCCCAAATAATTGATTATGTTAAAATATCATAAATTGAAAAATAAAATTAGTAAGAGAAAATTATTAAAAATAAGCTAAATTATGTCTAGGCAGTTGTCACTTGATCATGGATTTTGTAAGCACATCTATATCAAATTTTCATTATATATTGTTACTTACAGTAGTTTAAAAGTTAGTTATTAATTGGAGTTTAAAAGTGTTTTAAGTATTTAATATGGATTATTATATTAATTATTTATTTTTCAACTGTTTTATGCTACTGATATTTCAGTATGCACTTACAGAAAAAAATGTTTTAATTTTTCTCAGTAGCCTATTGTCGTCAACATGTGCGATGAATATTTTTCTTTTAAATCAAACATATTATATAAGAGTACTTGAATGTTATTTATTATTTATCCTTTGGTATTTATTTTATTTTTTACCTAAATAGTTTTTTACCTTCCTTATATTATGTTATTGAAACAACCTATTACGAAAATTATCTTTGAAATGTATATAAAATGTGATAGATATACCTATTATTATTTTTTTTAAATATTTTTATAGTTTATATTATACACTTACGCTACAAGTGCGTTATATCATTTTTAATTTTTTAATAGGTACTTATTGAAAATAAAAAAATGTATGACATTTTTTTGAAAATTTTCAAAATTACTAATTTGTCAATCCAGTTAAAAAAAAAATTTAATATCAAAAAGTTTATTTTTTAAACTTTAAATATTAACTAATTTTTTTAGTAAATTAATTTGATCTTAATAACTTTTTAAAAAATATTATTTTAGGGAATGAATTTTCAGACATAAGTAAATCTTAAATCATATTTTACTCTTCATAGCATTTTTATAATTTTTTTCATACACTTAACTTTTATCTATTATACATGTATCATTTCTCAGGTTATTTTGTTACATCCTGAAAATAGTATTATAAATCTGTACTTACATTTTGTAGCAATCAAGTTAGTATTAAGAAACGTTGGTTTTTGAAATGTTATTTTATTATATTCTTTTATCTAGCCAAAAAGTGCACAGATAAACACTTTAATAATGACAACAGTTGGAAACTGTGGTTGGAGAGGGGGGTGGGGTTAACGAGAGTGGTGACAGTTCAGTGTGTATACAGTTACGAAGGAGGTGGCGGTGCTACATAGGGGTGCCTAGGAAAATCTGTTTTGGATCGATCAACAATGACAGCAAAGTGTAGGCAGGGATACCACTTTCACTCCGAAACTGGGTCGTAGAATAAATTATACTTCGGTGGTAGATAGTGTGGGCGGTGATTGTTGCCCTATATTATCGTTCTTTCTTTCGTTAGGGGTGGTCGTTGCGAGTCATCCGCCGAATACCCTAATGAGGGAGTAAGGTATAGACTTTTGTGATAGGAAAGGCATCTCGCCATATAGACGCCGTATTTACCCCTTTGACCAAAATTTGCTGCGACGCGTGTGCAGAATACGATCGCCCGCCCATGGGTGGTTTTCACGAAATATTATTGAACGTAGGCGGATTCGTAGGTCGTCCTTTCCCTACACGCCTCTCCCATTCCACAACTCGAACTTTCACTGTGACTAAACGGATGGTGCTGCTATTTTGAGATCCGCGACCATTCAGTCAACTTTTGGCTGTCAGCCACCGTGGCCACTGCTTAAAACAATTCCTTCTATTACCTATTTACTTACTATCAATAATACCATATTACCCAATGTTTTAACTTGTTATTTATCACCGTTTGTTTTTCGTTCCCATCGGTCACATCTGTTGTCATTCACACTGTAATCGTTTGCACCGTATTTCCTTATCATATACAATTACGTGGTGTTCAATAGTTCATTGTCTGACTTACAATTTTTCACACTTGTGTCGCGTAACCGCGCCATTATATCGACGTCGCCTACTGCAAGTCTTCACTGCAACTGTACTCTGCTTCCTAGACAAAGTGTTTGTGCGCATACTCGACTACTCCATGTGATTTTTCGACGCACCGTGACTACATCAACAACGACACCGGCGACAATCTTATTCATCCGACTCAAACGCCAATAATTGTGTTCAAATTTTTTAGTGCTTTCCCCTTATTTTTTTACTGCTATAATATTTTAATCTCAACCTTGTCGCCCAATTTTATTTTTCTTTCGTGTTCAACTAATCATCGTCGTCCACCAATACCACCTACTCGACAACTATTTGTTGTCATATTATTGTAATATTATCGTCACCACCGTAACTACCTCCAAACCAACAAAAACGCGTCTCTCACCAAGTCTCCAAATATTTCTATATACTTACGCTATAATATATTTATAGTCGTAAATAAAACCGTCACGCTGATTCTAATCGTGGTCGTTGTCATTTCTTGTTTTTACGTATTCATTATGGACATTTCCAGGAATAATAGACGAAATCGTCACTTCAACTATTCGCGATCGTGCAATTGTTACATCAGAAACCAGCGACGAAGTCCACGTTAATGTTGTCGTATCTTCATCATAATTCGCGATCACGACCACCGTAATCACGCTCACAGTAAGCATATTATGTACATGTACTAACCACTGCTTAGTGGAGCACTCGAACCATCGGTGTAACACTGATGTATCACCAAATAAACACTTGTTAGCGTTAATGGTAACATGACGTAACGGCACAATAGAAGCTGTGCCAACAGGGACCGGCGGTGATTATAATCCTAGTACGCTTGCAGTGATGCACATGTGGCAACAAGGAAAGTTATCTGACAATAGTCATAACGATAAAAATTGCCTAAACATTCATTCTTGAATGAAAACTTTCTCGTCATTTTTCACGCCAACTGTTACGCCCACACCAACTTTAAGACTCCATACTGCCGTAGATGTCCCTTTATCTGAAATAATCATCAAAACAAAGGTCAGTAAAATTATTTTCAATTTTTATTTAATCAGATACCTATAAATAATATCTAAACCAATATTAAAAACGTAAAGAATAAGATAACATTTAAATATTTATTTAATGTGTAAATAATTCGAAAATGTATGCATCATAAAAAAATGTTTAAAAAATAATATTTTCTAAATATTCTTAGTAGCAAAAATACCTACCTAATAAAAACCTAAAAATTACTGACTTGCATACATTTACGTTATTATGCTATAAAAATTGAAATTGAAAATAAACATTTTTATCGATTATAATTATCTTATATTATTATTATGGTATTTTATAAACGAAAGATAAATTAAAAATTCTTTCATATTTTTTCTCAAAGTTCGGTAGCGGGTCGGTAGCGTATTTATAGAGGCAGGAGGGTAACACATCTCAACTTCCCTTATTTTAAAATCTTGGTGGTTAAAATGTTTTTATAATACAATAAATATTATTGTAATACTTTCAATAAAATACACTTTATGATTCGTAATTTAATAAAGTTATTTTAATTTTCAATTTTTTCAAATTATTTCTTGTACCTGCCTGAAAGCCCGTGCGAGACAAATACCTAAACTACAAAATATCCCTAAAAAAGAAAATGTTACGGATTGATAGTTGATACTTTAAGGGTTAGAGGGTTAAAAGTAAACAATTTCCGGTTATTTTCTTAAAAAAATATTTACGCAACAATTATTGACAGAATCTAATTTAATAAGTTCAGCGTAAAGTTGCATATATTTTTTATGATCATTTGAAACATTCCAATATTCCATTATTACTCAAAAATTAATATAAAATAATATTCGTAGGGACTTAAAACTATATGGCATTACGTATAATATTACTAAGTGACTATAACCGGCGTTCCCGTGATAAAATTGTGATTGTTCAACTTTTTTCGGGTAGATCTCGCAGTGGAAGCCATGTATTTTTAGGTGTAAATGATATTATATTAGTTTTTTTTGTGATTATGCGAGCAGTATATTATCAGGTAGGCAATCTACCTGTGGTAGATCAAAGACCCCGCGTGGTACATAGTAGTGTATAATTCTGTACTAAAATGCATAGAAGTACCTATGCATTAACGGACTTATCGCACCAATAAATTGAAACCAATAGCAACCATTTATAAACAAAAATGTCCATCGTAAATCTCAAAATCCCTGTAAGAGTACCTCCCCAGGTTGGACCTAACGGGTCCAATATTGTAAATCTAAATCATCCCGATAACCACTCAAACGCACAAAAAATTAACTAATAAGTGTATACGCGTGGAAATGTGTTGTTACAGTAACTGTACGTACCAACGCAATGTACTTAATTTGTAATTAATTAGTATTTGTTATAGAAAATGACAACCATTAGTATACAAATAAAACACTCTTTGCTATACAATAGCTACCAATAAGAACCATTTATAAACTAATAACATTTCAAATTCCACCGTCAATCTCAAAATCCTCGTAAAAACCTCTTGAAAATTCGAATTCTGTAAAATTCTCTCTTAGTTAGGTATCTATATCACAAAACTACTGTCCAAATCTCATACTCATAGCTTCAGCGGTTCTGGCTAGGCGATGATGAATCACTCAGGACAAGTCATATATAGATTAACTGTAGTTAGACAATGAATTTATCAAAATATTTATTTATTTATTTATTTATTATTAACAATACGGGCTGAGCCCAATTAAAATAATATGATAACACTAATTAAATTTAACTATGATAACAACAATAACAGTAGTAACAATTATTAATTTACTAAATTAGGAACATGAATAACATAATAAAAAATATTAACCCATTTTACTGTCCTAACTTGTATGGTACATTGGTATTGACAAAGCTATATGAAATAATGTTATAATTATTATTACATATACAATATATATATATATATTCACATATGTGATTTGTTTATGTAAAAATATAATTGATTCATTCTACCATAATTATAATATATAAAGAAATATCTAATAGCAATGTAAAATGTCTTTAGACATTTATGGTTTCAGACTGCTTCCACTCAGAGAAATTTTTTTTATGAACAATTAATTTTAATTAAATTCAAATTTAATACATCCATTAGGTATACAGTGTTTTTTTCAATGACGATGAACCCTCGACACCTCCTATACAGCAGGCTGAATGACTTCCGCGGTTTATTTTGTGTTTAGGTTTGCCGATACTATATATATTCAAGGTTATTGAGTAGGTAAACTATTTATGACTATATATTTTTTATGATCACTTAAAATTTATTGAAGTTTCTACTCAGAATCTTTTAATGAATTTTATATATATTGTTCGTGGTCGTTGGGATATATAAGCTCTACTACTTATTCGTATTAAGAGAATGTCAGAGTAATATTTTTTTTTTCTCTCACAGACCCACGCGTAACATAACGTTTACGTTTTCACCTAAAATCGTTTTTTTTTATTATTTTTGAGAGATCTTGAATGAGTAAAACCACCTATTACAAAAACTATAGAGGATAATATTTTTGAGGGTTTGAAATATTAATTTTATATAATATTATTATTATTCGACTTTGAATTCAATTTTCAAAGTTAAAAAAAAAATTTGTTAATTTAAATGATGTTTAAATTGTTATAAGACAATATTTAGACCAATTATAATATGTCATATCCTCCAAAATATTATTATCTATCGATTTGTAATTGGTAATTTTACTCTGAGATTATTCCAAGACATGCGTAAATGTTTTTTGTCTATGTTGCGCATGGGCTAGAGAGAGAAAACAGTGCGCATTGAAAATTCGGTAGTATTAGCCCCACCTGTCACGCGGGAGATCGGGGTTCGATTCCCCGCCGGGGAGCCAATTTGATACGGTGTCTTGTTGTATTCGCCTTGATGGGTCACGGGATCAATCGGGTTAGCACTAAACGTATCAAGTGAAATAACATTATAATACGATCTGATGGTTAAGAAACACTATTTATTACAATTTAGAAACAATTTAGTATTGGTAATATTACGGTGGATTATAAAATGAAAGAAAAATAACTGATTGCAAAGATGTCGGGTATCGATGAACGGGTGCGTACACATACGGTTAGCTAACAACGGACGGCGAACGATGTTCGCGTGGTGCGTACTCGCAAAAGACAAGCGCCCGGCCGTTGCGTTGCCGTTGACAGTCCGTCGCGTAAACCCGACGTGCGTCCTCCGTCCTAGGATAGCGCGCTGACTTGTTGACTGTTTATTGAATTCAAACGTCGCTTTCCCGGATCTGTTTCACGTTTTTAATTTTTCTAATTTAGATTGCAATACATTTATAAATTTTGTTAAGCGTTCTCTTAGAGGCAGTAAATAAAACCCATTATTGAATGTAAAAAAAAAAAAAAACGATAATAAAGTATAGGTACCTATACTTTAAATTTTTTAATTCTAAAAATGTTTCAATTCATAAACAAGTTTTCATTGGTTGAAGCATTTTTTAAATGTTACTACATTATTAAAAAAAATATATTATAAATTCAAACATTTTTATATTTTTAAATCGTACCACGATTAGAGTACCTGTGGTACGTTATTGCCAGGAGTTTAGATCGTTTCAATAAAAATGTTTATTGCAAGGGCTTCTAAAGGCTTAAATATAAAAAAATTAAACTACTACAGGTTTTTCACATTTCAATATTTTGGTGAATTATTAATTTATTAACAAAAAAAATAAAAATTATGTTGTTAGGTGTGACGCAAGAAGTGAATAAGTACATGCTGGTGTTACTACCGACTACCCTGCTCTCTTACTGCGGTGGCGATACTTTCTCCGTCACCACTAGTTCCTGTGACACTGGGTGTCGTCGTTCGATTTGACCTTCGCCATTACAACGAGGGATGCAAGAATACTACTGTGCCTAAAACATTTTGTATCGATATCAGAATTAATCAAAGACTGTAACAGATACGGTAATTAAATTCAAATATTGCTATTATTATAATGGCGGCAATTCACTTTTATCACCAGTTACAGTATACATACTAATATCGAATAATCACTTTCATACTATCGCAACAACTACTGCCACTTAACCAACAAACTACCTATCAATAAATACTACTTTAATAGTACAACCATCATTGATCCAATATAGTCTAACCATAGTACATTCGATCCTCGTATTTGGACATCGATTCCGTATGAAAGTCCAACAGCAAAGACGAAAATACTGGGATTATGAATCCCCTTGGGACCGAGGTTCCCGGTCGTCGTAGTCTTTTAAATGGATTGGTGACAGCTGCCACAAGATCTTGGCGAAATGGTTTTCAGTCTAACGGGCACAATTCGAACTCTTTGGTATTTCCAACTATTTCTACGTCAGTCAATAATAGTTCAACTTCTCGCACCCCTGCCATAGTTAACGCTAACATAACTGAGGAACAAAGAAGGTGGCAACAGCGGCAAGAAGAACACCGGCTCAACCTCCTCTGGTACGGCGGAGATGAAATGCAGCTTTCGCAACAGTCACCAGCTGTTCTTTTTGAATTACACAACCGTTATCAGTCACCAGATGACTGGGAAAAACAACCGCTACGGGAACGACGACGTAAGTCTCAACAATCGCAACATCAAGGGATTCATAAAAAAAGATCAGCGTTACCAACATCACCGATTGTATGGGCCGTCCTGTTACATATCATTTATTCAGCTGCTATGGCTGCAGTATATTATATGTATAGCGTGACATCTGGTAGCGGATGGATATGGTTAAAAGAAGTCGACAGCAGCAGTCTATTTAAATTGTTATGCCAGCTACCGCCGATGTGGTATTTTGTTGGACAAGCTTTTTGTGCAGTCACCATTGGCTATGTTTGGTGTCAGTGGCAAAAACGGCAAAAGTGGTGTTGCTACATGTTAATTGCACTATTTATCACCGCAATTTTTCCGTCTGTACCACTAGCCGAAGTCTTCGGAGGTAAAATCGTGAATAAAATGACGGAAGTTCCCACGGAAAACTCTGCCGAAAGACGGAACTATTTTAATTCAGAAGGTTTTTATGAAAATCAATTAGCACTTTACGAAGGCTTATGGCACGTGTCATTTTTCATATTCGTCTCGTACTGCCTGGTGTTGCCAACAAGTGTAGACGGACAATCAGATAACGAGTACAGCGAAACTATTAATGAACATAATGATAACCAACAAAATATAGAAGATAATTTCAAAGAAGACCGCCACATTTCAACCGCCGTTTTGTTGTTTGCTATCGTAGCTTCTATCGGACACACAACCCTTAATATGTACATCGCATACCATCAACACAAACGTCTGGTTAACAATTCGTCCATGGCGGCTATTCAACAGGTTCGTATAACTTAAAGAATATTCTTTCAAATTTATATTGCGTTGATGTAATTTACTTTTTTATTTAAAAAAAATAGCTCATAGCTAACGTAGTAGTTCTGGCATGCGTCAACCTGGCTGGATGGCTACTGCGTCAGTCGATAATCCAGGACCGTATAGAAATTAGAAGTCACGAAGGCAACAGTAGATTTAATGGGAAACATAAATATCTTCGAGCAGCATTGCGCCGGCAAGCTGACAAGCTGGTAAGTACACAGACATACTATTAATATTAAAGTATAGTTATGCCCAATTCTATTACTGTAACTAGATAGTTTAAACAATTTACAATTTTACTCGACTTAAACACAGTTTATGATGTTATAAAGTAAGAATCCATTTGTTAAAAGTGTCGGATCAAATGCATTATTAATTCAAAAACTTCTCACGAAGAAATATTTCTATAATTATAAATATTATTTGATTTAAATAGAAAAAAAATTTTACAGTTTTCCTCAATTCTGTTCTTACAGTTATCCAACTATTAAAAGAAGGAACAAATTATTTTATTTGTCTTGAAAATGTATTTTTGCTCGTTAAAATTGTGTGATATGTTTCCTACTAAAAACTAATTTTTTATACCTAAAAACATTACAAAATAATGCCGGCTTCTTGTTATTTAATGATAACATTGATGATTGATTATTAGGATAATATTATTACTCGATTTTTGAATAACTGTTTCATTTTATAAATATAAAAAAAAATCGGGGAAGTGGTTAACGCTCTGCAATACATTAAATGTCTAAAGAGTCGCTGTAATGGATGTGTTAAATTTGAATTCAATAATATAAAACCATTGTACCTATACGCAAAACTATTCTGAGCGAAGGTCAATCGGCCTAAAGGCATTAGTACAACGTTAGGTTAAATACATTTTTCCCAAAAAAATTACTTTTAAAAATATAATAAATTGTGCGTTTAACATATAGTAATAATCTCTAAAAATTTCAAATACCTACAAATAATATTTATGAATTACAAAAATATAACTTAAAATATATATAAGTACGTACTGTGTTTATATATTTTAGATTCTGAGTGGAACGATGAATGTATTGATTTTACAATGATGTGTGTTTTTTTTATTTTTTTACTTTTGTGTCTGTCATCGAGGTTTGGTAATCAGTAAAAATGCTTCGATTTTTTTCAACAGTATCTTATTTGATGGGAAAGTAAATCTAGTTGGTGCATTCGGGAGGTCAAAATTTGAAATTTCCAATAGTTTTCAAAAGCACCGTGAAAAACAAAATAAAAATTAAGGAAAAACGGGAATTTTTACGCAAAAGCTGTTTTCGAGAAAATCTATTTTGGTTTTTGGTGTAACTTTAAAACAAATAACCGTAGATACATGAAATTTTCACTGGTTGTTTATATTTCCATTTTCTATACATGATAAAATTTTCAAAATATTTTGATTTGTTTTGAGCTGTTTACGGGCAATTTCAGTTTCCAATTTAATTAGTTTTTTTTCTATGAATGACAATAAAACTTTATTTGTTGAGTAAAAATACTTGAAAATTTAATACAAGGCCCCTACTATATTGTTACAATGACATTTGAAAAATGTTAAAAATCCTTAGTCACAGTTTTTTTTATTAGCATTTAAAGTTCAAAAATTGACAAAATATGGAAAAATCACGAAAATTAACAAATTATTTTGTGTTAAGAATTCGTAAAAATTTTTCTTTTTAAATCTAAGATTTGAAAATGTAATACAATAGATTCCTTATAATATTGTCTACCTTTATCAAAAAAAAAAATGTCTACAAGAAAGTCAGATTAAATTTTTATGAACGTTTGAAATTCATATTTTTATAACATTTGATATTCACTCGATTTCTCATGTAACTATTTTCTTATTTTGTTGTAATTAAAAAATGAATGACTTTAGATACTTGAAAATTTAACTAAATGTTTATATCAGAATTTTCTATATACGATAAAATTTTGAAAATAATTTGACTCTTTTTAAGCTGTTTACGGACATCGTCAGTTTTAAATTTTTTAGTTTTTTTTTTTCTATAAATATCAATCTGTTGGGACAAAAAGTGTAAAAAAATAATACAAGGCTCCTGATATATTGTTAAACAGCAGTTGAAAAATATTAAAAATACATAGGCACAATTTTTTTTTATAAGCATTTAAAGATCGTATTTTGACAAAATGTATGAAATTTAAAATTGAATAATTATTTTTTAGTTAATAATTTATAAAATGTTCAACTTTTATATCTAAGGCTTGAAAATGTAAAACAAGATTCCACGTAAATGTTTAATTCTGTTACCAAAAATTCTAAGAAATTCATAAGGACAGTTTATTTTTATAGTAATTTAAATTCAAATTTGAACGAAATCACATATTAAAAAACCTGGAATAACTATTTTAGTTATTTTGTTGTGATTGTAATGATTGTATAATATTATTTATGGGTACTTGAAACTTCTTAAGTATACTATTATATATCTATGATAGTACCACGGTTTGTTGTTGATGTATAACGCGTTACCTGATGGATATTGTGATATGATTAATTTGGAATTTATTATTAATACCTATTATAGGTCAATTTTTTTTTTAATACTATAGATAAGTATACCTATAATAGGTATGTCTAATACCTAGACTGACAAACCGTCTCCGCTCAGAATCGTTTTTTCTTATACAGTGATATTATATCATTGAATTCAAATTTAATACTATCCATTATACAGTGACCCACTGGTAACCTACTGTACAGCAGAGCGACATCCACTTACCCACCTTTTTTTTCTATGAATGTCAATAGAATTTTATTTATTGAGTAAAAACACTTGAAAATTTAATACATGGCTCCTACTATATTGTTACAATGACATTTGAAAAATATCAAAAATCCATAATCACAGTTTTTTTTTATTAGCATTTAAAATTCAAAAATTGACAAAATATGTAAAAATCACAAATATTAACAAATTATTTTGTGTTAAGAATTCGTAAAAATGTTTCTTTTTAAATCTAAGATTTGAAAATGTAATACAAGATTCCTTATAATATTGTCTACCTTTATCAAAAAAAAAATGTCTACAAGAAAGTCAGATTAAATTTTTATGAGCGTTTGAAATTCATATTTTTACAACATTTGATATTCGCTCGATTTCTCATGTGACAAAATTCTTATTTTATTGTAATTAAAAAACGAATGACTGTAGATATTTGAAAATTTCACTGAATGTTTATATTAGCATTTTCTATATACGATAAAATTTTGAAAATAATTTGACTCTTTTTGAGCTGTGTACAGACATGGTCAGTTTTCAATTTTTTTAGTTTTTTTTTGTATAAATATCGATAAAGTTTTATCTGTTGGGCCAAAAAGTGTAAAAATTTAATATAAGGCCCCAGATATATCGTTACAATAGCTTTTGGTCTCTTTTGGTTGACAACCAGTTAAGTCTATTCCAATTCTAATTGGTATATGCCAATATATATTACCTTTCAATGTATCTTCTATTTATAGCAACATATATGTATGTATTAGTTGTGAACACATTGAGCAATCTTAGAGGGTGTTCCAAATTTCTGCAATTAATTTCTTATCAGACATTCTACTTTTAAACTAACATTTCACAATCAAATACCCCATGTAAAATAATTGGAAAGCAAACTTGCTACAACATCTAAATAATTTTTAAGTTTACTATTGAGTATAATATAATGCTGTAAATGTCAAATTATAACAATACAAATTGTCTCTTTCGACTATGACTTGAAGTCTGGTACATTTTTGGTAAAATCTATTTATAATACTACTCCTAGTCATTTAATATAAATATTAAAATCATATTATGATTTATTTTATAAACAGAATCAACTTCTAACATCTTTGCTACCCAGGCGTGTGTTTTTGGAAATGAAACACGATATAGTTGCCGATGCAGCACGTTCCTTTAACGCAATTCGCAGTTCTAATGACCACCGAGACGATGTGCAACTACAGAGACATCAAGAGGAAATATTGTTAAAAATAGATAATATACCGAAAATGTATTTAAAAGAATACGAAAATGTAAGTGTTGTGTTTGCCAATGTCACCGGATTCTGGGATAATGCGCCACTAGTTGTGAGCCATGATAATTCTGGCCCCCAAACTTCCATGCAGCTCATTACACTTATTGATCGATTGCTGGCGAATCTATTTCGTAAACTGGCATATCGTAATCGTTGTATCCCAATGCGTCTGCTTGGCCACCGTATGTATTTCATTTCTGGGTTGCCGGATGAAGAAAGCTATGGATATGACGATGATGGACACAAAAATGGTACTTGGATGATGAATGACAATGGACATGCTAGAAATGCTATCCAAATGGGATTGGATTTAATCGACGCTGTTAAGTAAGTACTCAACTAATCAAATACGAACCTTATTTTACTTACTGCTCCGTTGATGCTACTAATAAGATAGCATTATCTTTATAGTCTCTCTGATATATTTTTTCTTACTTTTAGATAAGTATTAACTTTTCTAGAAGAAAAAGTTAAGTAAATTAAATAATTTCCATATAAAATGTTAACATTTACTCAGTTGTTAAAATCTACATACTTCGTATAATTATCAGTTATAACAAATTCAATGTCTATGTGTGAATAGTAAATGGACATTAGTGTGTGTGTGTTATCGAGAATTCTACTCCAGGAACCGCCGCCAGATGCAACTCTCACGCGCACGCACATTTCAATACTTCGCGAAAAATGAAATATAAATAATATGAATTATAAGCTTCTACACTATGCTCTTTAGTAATCACTTTTTTGATTTAAAATCAGATGTGCTCGAAATAAATACAAATGTAATGCAATTATTTCATGGGAATTTTCAAAAAAGATCTTAATTGTAAAGTCCTTTAAAATTGAAAATCGACTTCCTAAAAAGTCGAGATATTTTTTTAATGAGTTCATACATGTATAAAAAAATAAAAATCGGATATTCCAAAGTGTGTTTAATTTACCATCACTTATTGGTCTAAAACATATGAGAAATACGTTTGCTGCAATCCCCTTAATACATTATTATTTGATAAATAATCTTGTATAGGCCTATCGATTTCAATTTAGTTATCAATACCTACTTATATATTCAATCAGCTACAATTATACACACATAAAACTAACCGCCTATAGTAGTAAATTCTCCTAGTATATAATATTGTTATAAAATAATACTTTGTTTAATCATTATATTTTAATTTAATTAAATAGTACCGTGGTTCGTGATGTAAGCCGGTTCCACAACAGACACAAAATCAATCTTAATGTTCGTGTGGGCGTTCATTCGGGCCGGGTAGCGTGTGGTGTGCTAGGTTTCACTGGAGGTACAGGCATCCCATCTGACTCGGGTAGCCGTTGGCAATATAGTGCGTGGGGCCGTGATGTTCACGTAGCTTCATATATTGAGAACTGTGGTCGTTCAGGAATGGTACATGTAAGTCGTGCCACGGTCAATCAGGTTACTAAGAAAGGAGTTGCTGATGCAGTTAATAGAGTAAATCATCTGCCACCGGGAGTAAAACTCCGTAACAATACAATCAACCATCAAACCGATTCCAAAGACAACTTAGATGACTACTCATTTGAACGTAGTCGTGAAGAAGAAAGGAACCAGTTTCTCCGCCACAACCGAATTGATACATATTTCGTAATTCCCAAAACAGTAGTAAGCTATACATGTCAATGCTTAAGTTTTTGTATCAAACTAAATTGTTAATGATTTTATTTATTTTTTCAGTATCCAGAAAATACTGAAAAGTTGACAGATAACTATACAATGTATGAGAACGGTAGCGGAGATATTGTTTCGCTGATTCTCCAATCAGTGGATCAGCAACTGCTAAGAGAGGAAATGAGACAAAAATATGCTGTCGCTGGGTTAAGGCCTGAAACAGATATGGAGTCAGAACAATTGCTAGCTATTTCGACAACAGCAATTGCGGACATACCTGTGGCAATGGCTGCTGTAGTTCCTGTAATTCCTGGAGCCTCGGTAATGAAAAGGAACCGGCATAGACGGAGTAGATATTTTGATCAAGAGTCACAACAGGCAGCTTCTACAAATATCAATACCAATTGCGCTATCACATCATCAATGGTATATACAATTTAATAAAGATTAATAGTGGGTTAGTAAGTACACGTGTGTGTTGGTTGCAGTGCCGTAGCCCCGAAATATCAAAGTGGAAATTGTGTATAAGCCTGCCGTTGCTTAATCGTTACTCGTTTCTTGTATCTACTGTAATTTTATTGTAGTATTCAGTATTGTATATTATATATTTACTTAGTTCAAAAGTAATCAATTTTTAGTAGTTTTCAAAAGCACCGGGGAAAACAAAAAAATTAAGCAAAATCTGGTTTCAACAAACTAAAACAAATTACCGTAGGTACATACAATTTTCACTGAATGCTTATATTAGCATTTTATATACACAATAAAATTGTTTAAATAATAATGGTGGTAATGTTATAACTTCACTTAACTTCACCCTCCTCCCCACGAAAAAAATCCTGGCTACGGCACTAGTTGGTTGGGTACTACAAATGTGTCAGGCAACATCTTACCTCATGTTAAAAGTACGCATTGTGTATTTTAATTTTTTACAATCACAAACACGTGAATATTATATTTTTAGGAGCGTTATGGCCGGTGGGAAAATGATGTATTTGTAGTTTGTAACAACGATGATCACGAGAAGGTTAGAATTAAATCCGACGACGATGATCTCTTTCGAATAGCCAAGTCACAGCTACTACTTCTGTGCGTAATTATTGCCCTGTTTGTGGTTAACGTAACAACTATGCCCTGGACTATGTTACTTGGCATTACATTTATCACACCGTTTGTTATAACTGCCGTGAGTTTTTTTAATTGAAATTAAACAATATTAGTTAGGTACAGTACTCGTTTTTTTAATGTCTAATCAATATAATTTGTATACGGATAGGGAGAACTAATCTATGTGATGGCCTTGTTGATCGACTGGATTCCTCGTCCCAGGTTCTACAGCACTACTTACGCCACCGCCATTATTGCTGATGATGACGAATATTATCATCACTATGATAACAATGATAGTGATACTAGTAGCAGCAGTAATGGAGATGATAAATGCTTAAGGCGCTTTTTTGTCTGTCATCCCGGTAGATATTCATTGTTCGCCTGGCTATTAAAACCATTTCAATGTAGAACAAATACCGCGATGAACACCCGTAACCATTTAGACAATGGTGACGGTTGGCGAAAATGTTATTTTAAATGGTGTCGTTGTTACGGCCGCCATAGCTGGTTCACCTGTTGCTTAAATAATCAAAGAACATCGTCTTGCATGTCATCTGACGACAGTGACATTGAGAGTAGACTCGGATTTCGAAACGAGAATGCCATAATGGCAGGAACAACTAGAACGTCTCCGCCACGGCAGCAAGTCCGGCTACAAAACTCACAACCGATTAACATGAATAACAGCTACAACAATAATCTACTTCGTCGGCGACACAGACATCTAAAACGAATATATCAAGAAGAAGAGAGACGTACCTACTTTTATTGGACATGTGCCTGCTGTGAATTATTCGTCGTATTGCTCATTTGTCTTTTGGCTTTGTTAAACGCTGTGAGTGTTATTGCGATTATCACTTCATATTTATTTACTATACTTTTACTATTATAATTACACTGCACTCAATTGTGTCCAATTCCGTAGTTTTAATGATTTTTAGATTTTGAGCGTAGCGATGAATATATTGTTCTTACAATAATGTGTTTTTTTAATCTGTCTGTTATCGATATTTGGAGTGGTAAAAATGTTCCAATTTTCGTATAGAATTATGAATCTAGTACTAGACGTCCATTTAAGTGGTTAAAATCTAAAATTCCCAATAATTTAATAAGCGTCGGGATAGACAAAAAAAAAAATGAAGAAAACATTTCTATGCAAAAACAAATCAATTTTTTATTATAACTCAAAACACTAATAGCTGTATAAACTTGAAATGTTCACCAAATGTTTCTATTATAATTCATTTTGTTATACATGGTAAAATTTTAAAAAGTGTTATTTATAGCCATGAAAAATGTTCGAATTTTATAAATATTTTTTTTAATTATTGTCGATAAAACATTTTTCACTCAGTAAAAAAATTGAAAATTGAATGCATGGTTTAACGTACATTTTTTAATAGAAGCTTAAAACATTAAATTTACATAGAATACATACACACAATTATTTTTTACATGCATTTTAAGTTCAAATTTTTACATAATCCATATGTGAAAATTATTTGTTAGTTAGAAATTCATAAAAAATTCATATCCAACATTAGAAATGTTAATAGAAGATTCCCTACAAAGTTTTCTACCTATGACAAAGAAAAAGTTTATCAGAAAGTCAAGTTATTCATAGCTATAAGATATTTTCGATTTTTTTTAATTATTAAATTTCATTAATTTAGGGCTCGGAAGTTGATGACCTTAAAACAATAAAAAAATAACCTAAAAAATTGAAAATATTAGTTTTAAACTAATAAAATACATTTTTTTTTTTTTAAATATTTTATTATAAAATTCTATATAAATTTATCAAAGCTTCGAATTGCTCAAAATATGATAAAAATGTCATTAAGAAATTAAATAAAATTATAAAATGTAGGAATAATAATATTCATTACAATACGACAATGACAAAAGTAATCGACGAGTTAAAATCGGATAGGTACTAACTTAGTCTGTGGTAATTTCCAAGTTTTAAGTTATCGGCATAATGGTCGACAAGAAACAATAAGAAGTGAACTAGTGTGAAATCAGTAAAAATTACCTAAAAATGTCAAAAAATTACTTATAAAGTAATCAATGCCAAAAAATACAAAATAAAAATTAGTTATTTAGATTCACATGCTGATGAAACACATTTGTGGCCAGGATAGCATCGTCTAAAAAGTTATAAAAAAAAAATGCAAAATGCATCAACTTCCGAGCCCTATAACCATTATATACACAAGTATACTAGGATGGCACACTGCTTCCAGTCAGAATCAATTTTTCGTATGCAATGATTTATCATTCAATAAAAATCTAATATATCCATTACAATGACATACTCGACAACTACTGTACAACAGAGAGCAGTACCCACTAGTCCACCTTTTTTATCTTATACTTATTTTCATATGTATTTTTAGTTTACCTGCGAGCCAGTTGAAATAACTGTAACAAACACCGTATATGATCAACTTAATACTCACAACACTATTATAAATGGTAGTGGTGGATTCAACACCCCTACAGCTAATACAACACAACCACATCGAAATCCATTGACATGTATGTGGCCTCAGTATGCCGTTCTCACGTGCTGCTTAGTGTACGTTTCAATAGCTGTTGCGTTTCCTATTTATTATGGTTCACTGCCAACACTGCGGATGAAAATCGGAATATTGCTTGTCATGACTTGCGTATTTGCTGTAGCTTTCGTTCACTTTACGCACAAGCACGTGTTTATTGCTGCCTCGATGTCTTCTCCAACACCTACATTCTATAGCAAGTCTGACGTGTTCCAAAATCATGGAATAAACAACACTGTCACTATAAATTACAATGACCATCGTGAAATAATCAACACTCCAGTCCATAGTGATAGCTACCGAGAAAACCAACGATTGTGAGCATTATAATTTTTAATAATATTACTATTTTTACAACCGTCTACTCTTGTGCAATTGTTTTCTAGTTTGAACGGTCCAATTAGTTGTGACATTTACCTATCATTAAAAATATTGTAATTCCCCTTGACTATTATCTATTAATAAACTTTTTGAAATTTTTAAGTAATCGAAGTGTATTATTATGAACTAAATAGTTCATCTACACTCTTATGATTGCACATGATAATATATCATAAATATTCTGGTGTATCGTTATTAACGGTATTTATTTATTACCTTCTGCGCATATAGATTAAAACTACAAGACCGAGAACAGCAGCGAGCAGCTGGCTTAAACACTGCCACGGCTACGGTTTACGCGATTTCATTCGCCATAGCCACACTTGCCTGCTTTGTGTACAAACATCGCTTACAAGATCGACGAGCACATCACAGGGTTAAGGTTAGTACCTAGTATATAAATATGTTTGAAAATCATGGACTTGCCTCTTACATTCGTATTTAATTAATAAAGTTCGTTGACATTTACTTATTATTTTTTTTTATAGGTGGATCGTGACTTGAGACGGTTGCGTGTGTTGCGTGAAGCCCACAGGCGCACTTTGCATGCCATCATACCGGACCACGTGGCAACTTTATTGCGACGAAGCTGCAGTAATGACGCTAATGATGCTGACGATGAATGTGAAAGAATTCAGCACCGACAGAACTATGGTTTTGGAGAAACTAGACCGATACAAACCACTGTAAGTATCCTCAAACCTCAAATATACATTATTCCTCGTCTAATTCAGTACCTAGGTACTTGAACACTTAAAATGCTTCTTGTGTAAAATTGTATTTTGTATGGTTTAGCATCAAAGTCAAGAACACATGCCTGCATACTTGGCACCACCGCTCTATCAATGTGGATACCGATCCATAGTAATCGTGTTTGCCACGATCGTACAACAAGAACAATCATTGCCAACCAACCTTAACCGTGGTGAAAAAAACGATGCCATAAGTCATCACTGCCATAAACAGCTAGCACTACTTCACAACATATTCAGCGAATTTGATAGAGTAATTTTTATGAGCTGTAAACAATTTTTAAGTTATTACTTATTTTTTTTTTTGTTTTGTTTTTGTTAACAGCTTCTTGATAATCAAAAGTACAGAGGATTAATAGAAAAAATAAAAATGTTGGGAACTAACACATACATGGCAGCTGTTGGTCTACAACATCATGATGGACCGAAACGTCGACAAGTCATGCTGCTGAAAGATATGAAAGAGAGATGCGATGAATCTTGCAACTTTGATGGACAAGAAACAAAAAATTACGTTGAAAATTACCATGTCGGAGATGATGTTGACAATGATCTAGAAAATGAATACGCGTTGTACAATATCATATCAGCAAATTATATAACATTTGCTTTAGATTTCATTCGGGAAATGCGTCGTGCACTGCATCGTCAGCAAACTGAGATGGTGACTCCTGTTGGAAACTCAAATAACTCGCAACCAACTCAATTTGTTCTTCGAGTTGGTTAGTTTATTATGATACCAAAATTATTCATAACCAAAATATATTTTAAAAATAAAAACAAATATAATAGTAGGTTTGATTATTATTTTAACTACATGATGATAATAATTAAATATATTATATTAAACATTATTATACATGGTCTATAACGACTATAATACACAAGTTATAATCTTTAAATGACGTAAAAATACTATATACCTATAATATGTATATTATATAGGTACACACAAATGCCCCACAAAAATTATATCAGGATTTTTTTTTGAAAATATTAAAATTGGAGAAATTAGATTGGGATAAATGGGAAAACTGTACTACTATCTATTGTATCGTTTTTAAAGTGTTTTTTTTAATTTTACTCATTTTACAGCATCTGAAATATAAATTAAATTAACTCACATTGTTAATGTTTATATTTAAATAAAATTAAGTTATGAAACGTCCGTTTATGTTGTAGGAGTAAACGTTGGACCTGCTGTAGCTGGATTAATCGGATGCAATGATAGAATCTGGAAACGTCCGCAATTTGACGTATGGGGTAATACAGTAAACGAGGCTAGACAGATGGACATCACTAGTATACCAGGTAGAACGCAAGTTACTAGTTGCGTAGTCGACGTAATGCAATTGATGCATTATCCAAATCCAAAGTATGAGTTCGAAACCCAAACCAAGATGATAAACAAAGACAATAGGATACTTACGTATTTTGTTCGTGAAAGTTTTGAACGAGATGATGAGAATAACTCAGTTCAACGAAAACCCTCTAACTACCATCTTCCACAGCTGCGCCAAAATTCTACCTATCAATATGAGTCAGACCGACCACATCAGCAGAACAAACAACAGACCCCCATACGACCGTCACAGAACGTCCTCCGCACGACACCTCTGCACTTGGCACGTGACCAGCCATCACTCAATGTCCACTCGAAACCCTCCCACTACAATTCTATGGTACAACAGGATTCGCGACAAAAATGTTTGGAATCACAAAAAACACCACCGCCGCCACCACCACCACGAAGTCCACCACCAGTTACAACACGGCGGACCCAATATCCGATGCAACACCAATATAGTGAAGAACGCGATCAATATCCAGATATCCAGAATAGATCACGAGGTAAAAGCTGAGTATGATCTTTCCACATTAGATGTGGCCCTTAAGTGTGAAAAATTTATTTTATTTACCTATTAATTTTACCTTAAAATATTTGACACCTTATTCTAGAAAAGTTTTTCTATTGCACACTAATCAAATTTTAAGAATTTAATGTAACATTTACTTACAAGTAGTTAACTGTTCTAGTTAGACACATGTACTATAGGTTACATACAATAGGTTAAACGAGTATTCCAATAATAAGTAAATATTGATGTCTGACCCAAGCCAATGGTCCCTTGATGAAAAAAATGATTCAATGAACTTTTGTGGAAGATGGAGGTCTATGAAATGCATCAAGAATTAAATGTGTATCATAAGATTGAGGTGCAATCAACTGAACCAACGGTGTACTTTACATTATCATGTACCATACTTGTGTGAATCAATGCACATGTAGGTTTGAGAGGAAATTTGACAATGTCAAGATTATATCTTAAAGGGTATACCAATTTGTGTATCATGTAATTATAATTTAAAAACTTTTAACTTTGTTTGAAGTCTTAAAGATTTTAAGACTTCAAAAAATTAAAAGCATAAAATGTTTTTACAACAAATAATTATAATATAATTATAGTATCTAAATCAGATGTTTTTTTCCAACATCTTTTTCACGATAATGCCCTAACTTAAATTCAAATAAATTTTGAAACACATAAATCATCAATAATTATTTTTGGTAAATGACGGTACTATGTAACACACCGGTTGAGAGGTATTACACCCAAAATAGACTTTTATGCTGGAAGTAGAAAAATTATATTTTGTTACAAATATGTGAGATGTGAAATAGAATGTATATTTTATGTGTCAGAATATATACTTATTTTTTATTTTATTTTTTTGCCTTTCAACAACAAGCCGGTGCCCCCCAATTCCGATGTGCATCCAACTCGACCGCAACAACAGCAGCCACATACGCCCGCCCACTTCAAAAACAACAGCACCCATCTACTTTGGCGCCAGTGCCCCATGGTCTCGTTAGAATTTTTGGTGATTCACAACATCTATCACCGCCAAACACCCCAACTGCTACCGAAGCCAAACCAACCTCTTCTAACCATTCTACTGGAGGTACAATTCTTAACACCGCTTTGCATAATCATCAACAGTCTCAACAAGTACGTCGCCCAAACGTATTGCTTCTGAAAAATACAACATCTGCATCAACAAATAAGTTTGACGCCAATCGTCCTCTACCGGATCCACCACGCTCCTCTGACACTGTAGCTGGTCGACATCGAAACCGTGATGATCCACGGCGGCGACGGCGTCGTCAGCACAATCAACCACCCACAATGACCAAACAACAGCAGGAAGCCAAACAAGATATCAAGAACGACCATTGTCTAGGTGTGGTCTCCCCGGCCTGGCCGTCGTCATCTTCGTTCCGTTCACCGATCAGTGTCGGAAGTTTTGTCAGCGTGTCATCTCCGCCATCATCATTGTCGTCATCCAGCTCCACAGATGCTGGTGGCACTACAACATCGAATAATAATTACAACACCACCACCACGGCTTCGTCGTCGGACGACAGTTATGGTTGTACGACTACAGAAGACTGTGCTGGCATTGACCGAGTGGATACTGAAAATGTAGGTACCGCTGCTCCTTCTGTGGGTATATCATCAGTTCACCATCGTTATCGACAACAGCAACAATTACTGCTTCATCAGTGGTCTCCGTCAACGACAGCTAATTCATCTCCCGTTAGACGATCATCGTCTTTCCGCTCACCGTTGTCTGCTGGTGACAACACCGCTGCATCGTCATCATCATTGCGATCTCCACCTATCGTTGGCCATACCACCACTACCAACTTTGGAGGAACTCAATCGTTAAACCGCCGCCATGTACGCTCTGCTAACACCACCACGGGCGCTGGTAGCAGCTCCAGTCGCCGTCGTCGACGCCGGCAGCAGCAACAAAACAACACAGCAATAGCTGGAAATTCTACACCCCCAGCTGGTGTAATACCAGATGTTGCAGGCATTATGAACACTACCTCAAATGTTTCAACTGAAAAGTATGAGTCTTCGTCATCATCGCCATGGAAAAAACAACAGCAGCGACGACAAGTTACAAGTAAAGACCAAGGAACAGGTGGTGGAGTGGTGGGCCCAGATTTTACTGATGAAATACGGCGTATATTGTTATTGGACGAACACCGTGGAAACATTCGTCAACAGCAGGGAGGACCATTCAAAGAAGAAGAAATGCAAGTCAACAAACAAAGCACTAACGACAAAGAGTGAGTATCTATTTAAAATTTCAGAAATAAATAGTAATGACTGATGAGTGGCTAATTTTGTATAATATTTATTTTCACACCATATATCCACTATTCCACTGAATTAGATCAATATTCTTTGTGTTTGAAAAACTTCACATAATGTATAGGTGTTATGATGAACATAG
This sequence comes from Acyrthosiphon pisum, assembly GCF_005508785.2. Lineage (NCBI taxonomy): Eukaryota > Metazoa > Arthropoda > Insecta > Hemiptera > Aphididae > Acyrthosiphon > Acyrthosiphon pisum. The sequence continues at coordinate 16,052,594 of NC_042493.1, forward strand.
TAATGTTTATTAATAATATGTTTGTGTTAGAATGAAGTGAAACAGTGATAAAAAAATTAATTTAAAGAGGATTATATTGGCTGTCATCACATGAGTACCTCTACAATCATTAGTGGCATAGGTTATCTGTGTGAATACCCTTTCAATATCTTTTGTGTTTTTATTTAATACATTAGTACAAATATATTATTTATTGTTGATAGTAGAGTCAATGTTGCTAAACACTTGTCAGAACAACAGCATCTTTGCACTGCAACAGTTGCGACGATGGATCGGAAATCCGATAAAGATGACAAAAATAATCAACAAGTCGAGAAAGATATTATAAACACTGCAGCAATATCAGTCCCAACTACTGTAGCTTCGACGACAAGTATGTCATCAGCGTCATTGTTTGAGGAGCGTGAAAGACAAATAACAGAACAAGTTAAGCGGCAGGTCAGAAACATTTTATATTAATTATTGTAAGCTTATAGTTTTTGTGATTAAAATTTGTATCATAATATTTCAGCAAGCTGAAGTAAGACGGATATTACAGGAGCATAAGAACAATGTGGTAGCTGTTGTCAGAGGACCAACCACAGTCATGGCTGATGCTATTTCACACAGCCGTAAACAACGAGTTATGTCGTTGGCGGTAGAGTCATCATGGAGTGACGATGAATCGTTAGAACCATCATCATCATTACTAGATAACAAACATCGACCACAACGAGTCGGTTTCACAGTAGGTTTGAGTGACTATGAAGCTAACAGCAGCATCGTGACTGCTGAAACAGAATACACTACCGGTGGGGAGGGTGATGATTACACGACCGACGGTGATGGATATACTACCACTGGATACACAACAGACGAGGCTGCTGCTCCTGCTGACCGAGAAACAGATATGCCATATGCTGCTACCATAAGTCAACCTGATGCATCTACAGCACGACAACTCGATGACAACCTATCAACTTTGAACGACACTGGGCTAACTGACGCTGAAGGTTTGAAATTTGTCTGTGACTTACTTAATTATCATATTTGGTATTTTCATTTATAAACATTGTATAATTATTATTATTTTTATCACTGTACAATATTTTTTAGATTCTGAGCGGAGCGAAAAAATGTATTGGTTTTACAATGATGTGTGTGTGTGTTTTTTTTTCCGTCTGTCAGTAACATTTTGGACAGTAAGATAAATCGATTTATGAGATCAGCATCTTTTCTGAAAAGTGAAAAGTGAACCTAGTTGGTACTTTTGAGAGGTCCAAATTGAAAATTCCAAATAGTTTTAGAAAGCGTCAAGAAAAACTACCGACAAATTACTAAAAACCACTAAAAATGGGATTTTAATTTTTAACACTTTGTTTATCACCATAGCAATGAATAAAAAATAATAATATTATAAGGACTACGCTAACCGCTCAGAGTCGTGCTTCGTATAAAATGGTTTATCATTGTATTCAAATATAACACATCCATTAGAACTACTGTACAGTAGAGCTGTACCCACTTGTCCACCTTTTTTAATTTGACATGTTTAATATTTAGCTGCGTTAAGTGATGTCAATTCAATGATCGACTACAACGATTGCAATGACAACAACCGTTACAGAGGTCGTCGCCAGAGTAGCTTAAGCAGTAACAGTGTGTGCCCATATGCCAGTGATAGTTTTTGCGAAGATGATGACGATTACAACGATGATGGTCAATATTTTTTCTGGGATGGTTACCACGTGCAGAATGAAAATGTTGAATTAGGTGATGATGACGATGACAATGACAGTCGTTACAACCATAATCAGATTTTGCTACAGCAACAGCTGTCTCTTACATATCCATCATCGTCATCATCACCACCACGGGCTGATGGCTGTAGTGGTATCGATAAGAAAAGGTTTGTATAAAAAAAATATGCATTTAATGAAATTACTTTTAATTTTTTTACTAACCAATCTCCATATAAACAGATCATACCATCAACAGCAGCTTCAACAATCAACAACAATGCAGACCGATGATTCCAATACTACAATAAATTTCACTCCGAGACCAATCGCGCCTGATGCTACTACAGCTGTCACTACTACAAGATCGGCAATTACCCTTAACCCTTCTTCTATAGCTAGTAACACCAGTATTAATGCATCTCCTAATTATTGTAGCACAGCTACTAATACTCTTAGTTCAAACACTGAACTAGATGAACCACTATCATCGTCTAATATTGTAAAAGATATGTCATAATGAAAATAACTATACTATCTTGGTACATTTCAGTATAGTAAAACATTTTGAGATATTTCAACATACTGTAATTAATTTGGATGTGAATACCAATGGTGATAACACTTTAATATGCTCAAAATTACTCATATGCCCATTATCGATATATTTCAATAAACACTAAAATCTAGGAACCATCAAACATTCAAACACATGTATGTTATTATTTTTACCATTAGTCTATTTCAATATATATCTTTGCAATATTTAAAATTCATCAATTATTTAAATATATATACTCTATATCAATGGTATTAACTAGAGCTGGAATAACAATGCACTTTGCTAAAATGGTCGATTTGGTACAAATATGATTCATTTGTTGTTGTTAAATGGATTTTTATTTATTTATTTATTTATTAGTAAAAACCCCAGGATAAATGTTCCAAGTTCACAGTTCCACATTATTCATTTGAATATTTTTTTAATATTTTTGGTATTTAAGGCCATTTTTTCATTTTTAATAAGAGCATTTCAATTATTATATTGCATTTTATATGTATGTTCAAATTTAAAAAATTAAATTGGATTGTATAATTCTTATAATTTTATAAATTATAATCTACTCTAAACGCAAACAATATATTATCTTTCATTTAAAATTTAATAATAATAATCAAATAATAAAATCAATGAAAGCTAAGTAACCTATTATCTAATACTTTAATAATCACTAAAAACAAAAAATCCAAATTCAGCATCATCAAATTATAAATTAAACAGTATACATATTTCTATGTATAATGAATGGTAAATGTTAACAATTTTATTACCCTATTATTTTTGTTGAAATTTTAGTTTTTAGTGCATTATTTTACATTTTTAGGGCATTAATACCTTTTTGTAGGGCATGTCATTAGTCTTTTAGTGCATCAAATTTCCAACTCTAGTTATAACAATTAAATGTGCTCAAAATAACTAAAATAACCCAAAAATTGTTGATACATTTCAATCTACCTCAGTATATTTGCACCATGAAATACATTAAAGGATATTATCACCATTGGTATATTTCAATTTTATAAAATCTTTTGCGATATTTAACACTGATTAGTTAATTGGATTATGGATATCAATAATGATAACATCTTTTTAATACGCTCAAAATAACACATATGACCAATATGTTTTTGATAATATATTTCTATATACCCTCAAATATTTATATCATGTAATATATTTCAGATAACTATCACCATTGGTTAATTAAAATTGAACAAAAACCATTTTAATATATAACATTTATAATTAATTGAATACCAATGTTGATAAAATTTGAATGTGCTCAAAATTGTTCATAAGACCAAAATACTATCGAAATATTTCAATCTACCTCACTATGTTCACACCATAAATTAAATTTAAGATTATCATCATTCATCACCATTTGAGCATAATAAAAAGCTTTGCGATATTTAACATTAGCTAATTAACTATTACCAATAGTGAGTTGAATGAGCTATAATTGACCATACAACCAAAATACTATCGATGCAATTGAATCTACTTACGAATATAACCATCAATATACAATTCACAATGACATCACTGTTGGTACATTTCAATCTACTAAAAACCTTTGCGATATTTAACATGCATTAATTAATTGAAATCTGGATACCAATAGAGATGACACTTGAATGTTTTGAAAATAATTCATTATAGAAACAATAATTTATTATTATACATTTTTATTATATGTTTATAATCTAAGGTAACGATCGAATTTTGTTTGTTATAAGTAACCCCCACAATCTGGTGGGGGTTTATTATTAAGCTTTAATAGTAATTTAAATTTTAACGTAACATAGTTGGATTAAAAAAAAATTTTAAATGTATATCTTGCGTTTATTATTTACATCATAATAGTAAAATATTATCCTTTAAGTATCTTACGGCTACAAACAATATACATTTAACATCCATTAATATTTTATGACAATTAACAGTCATTACATTTGTGCACATTTTTTAACACTTATTGCCGACTACGCTTCTTCGCCGCCGTCTGAAAGGATTCCATAACCATGTGATTTTTTTATTAGTACTCTCTGTTCCTTCGCTGCCACCATTTGTGTTCTGTCGTCGTTGGCGACGTTGTTTAGAGGTGGTCTGTGACAACATGGGTGGTAGTGGTGGAGCGGAATGTATATTTGAATTTAAGGCCGCCATATTTGTACTCCTCCGTTTATAAATCTATATGTGATAATACAGACAAGTTATAAACAAAATATATAACTATGTGAGGTCAGTAATCACTGAATAAATTACAAGGTGAACTGTAATAATTAAAAATTATTTAAATGGAAAAGGCTAGATTTTTTTTTGATGAAAACGTGTAAAGTATATTTTATTTAACATTAGTTTTAAAAACGATATATGGAAATATCGAAAACTTCCAAGTTTTTATAAAGTATGCAATTGACAATAAGTATACTTTTTGCCTGAAATTAGGTATTGGGTTTAAATTTTTATTAATGCTTGAGCTATGGTACTTCCAGTAAAAATACTATAACTATACAACAACCTAGAGTAATTTTCTTGGGAAACTTCTTTTTCAGATCCAACATTTCATTCTATAATTATAACTATCTATTAAAGAAATTAATGAATGTACATGGGTTTTATTACATTGCTGAAATCAGTTAAATCCAAAGCTTTCCTAATTACAAATGAAATTCAAGCACACATTCAGAGTAATTCATTACTTGTGTAACTTAATGGCATATTCGAAAAATATTGTACAAATTAGAGAAACACTTACAAAAAAAATTATGCCTATGTAGATACTTTCAATATTTTTGAATATCTTTAAAACAAATTATGAGGAACCTTGTAGGTAGTAAGTATATTTTAAAGTTTTTTTAAATAGATAAAAAAAAGTATCAACGTTTATGGAAAATAAAACTAAAAAAATTACACATTTCAAAATATAAAAAATAAAATAATAGTTTATAATTAGACTAAATATTTGTTTTGTGTAAAGAAAATAATAATTCAAGTATTAGTTTGAAGTTTCGTGTTTCTACATTTAATATTTATTTTATTAAACTATAACAAAAATTGTTTGAGGAAAAATCTTTATTATACTCTAGAATATCCAATGTCAATAAAATTTTTAATTCAAACTAATTTTTAAGTGCTTATAAAAACTGTATTTTCAGTATTTTTTTACTGTTGCATAAACAGCTAATGAGGAGTCTAAAATCTATCATTTTGATTTATAAAAATTGTTATCAACATAGGTAAACCTAATAAAAAAATATAAATAAACATTTAGTGACAATGTCAAGTACCTACTTGAATTGCACAAAATAACAAAGTCAATCTTTTTGAAACTGATATGTGTAATCGTACTGCTACTGTTTTTTTTTTAAATTTTTATAGTTTATCTTGGTTATTGTAAAAAATGCTTGATATTTTTTACTTTTCCCAAAGTTCCAGATAGATCTTATTTTCTGCTAGAAACCACGTTTAAAGAAGATCTAATCGTTTTTACCGGTCCAAAAGGATATGACAGACTCAACAATGATAAAAATAAATAAAAATACAAGTACCAAGGTACATCATTGTAAAACTAATTGTACCTACCTAATGTCCTAATACATTCATAGCCTAACTCAGAATCCAAAATAAAATAGATTATTAAAGCCAATTAATGCGTTATTTTGTCAGGATATTAAAATTCTAGGATTTCCTATCAATGACTATCAACTATTTACTACTTTTGAGACAAAAGTGTACTCTTTATAAGGTAGACGAATATCACTGGCTGACGTGTATGCACTTCTCACACATAATTAATGTGTAAGTAGGTACCTTGTTTGGATCAACGTAGCCGTCAGACGCCCCCGAGGCAGTGATCGGCGTGACGACTTTCAACTGAATGACAGCTCCTTCCCCGGAACTTGATTTCCGACGTCTCTGATGATGGCGAACGATAAACTCGGCCACCCTGCGGCACGTCTCCCACCTGACGTCAATCGCCCTGCCGCTGCCGCCATCGCCAGCACATAGCTTCAACGCCACCACTATGTCTCCACGTCTCAAGCCGACGTGCTTTATCGAGAACACAATAATTAATATGATTATTAATAAAATAATATCATCGTGTCCATAGTCGACTTATATAATTGATTATAAATACAAGTATTTATAACGATCAATTTTCTTGTTTTTGATGAATTTTGTCAACATTTTGAGTTCAGACGCTCATCAAAAATTATTGTGGATTTACGTTCAATATTTTTTTTTTAATTTCGACTTACATCAACTTATAAGCAACATCATATTACATTTTAAAATTTTTTGACCGGCCAAAAAATGTTGTATCGACAATATATTTATAAAAAACTAACTCGAAGTTTTCTTGTGTCTATAAATGGAACAAAACTAGTCACAATATTTCGAAAATTGTATGGTACATAGAAGTTGCTAATATAAACATTCAGTGAAAATTTCATCTACATTCGGTATTTTTTTAGAGGTACACTACCAGTCGTTAACAAACAAGATCGTTTTTTTCGAATACTGGTTTTGCATAAAAATTTTCTTTAATTTTTTGTTTATTTTTCTAAACGTTTTTGAAAACTATTGGGAATTTTTTGCTTTTGACCCCCCAAAGTATTAACTAACTAGTATTATCTTTCTACCAGAAAAGATGCTGTTGAAGAAAATTGAAATATTTTTACTGTCCTAAAAGGCAAAAGGTGATGACAGACACAGCAAATAAAAATAACACGCCACACATCATTGTAAAATCAATACATTCATCGCTCCGCTAAAATTCTAAAACAAGAAGTTTGCAGATTCTATATTACAGATTATATACCTAGATATTATCCACATACTACGTAAATTATAAAAAAATACAACAAAGGTGCCTATTTATAATCAAAACCTACTCCTTGATGTAATGTATTTATATTAGAGATTATGAACTATGATTTATGGTAGATTCGTAAATATTAAAAACCGGTAGGTAAGTACTGTTTTTAATTTAAATTTTGAAAAAGATATTCTTTGGGTAAAGAACTCATATTTTATAAATAAGAAGTGTGGCCTATGGATATCTATACATTTAATAATTTATTACTTTCCACAGACACCGAGCCATTACGGTTGTGTTCGAGTGTTCGGCAAAAAATACTAATTATTCATCTGAATTTTCCTAAATAATGAGGCCTTTTATAATTATTATTTATAGGTGAGTAAGCTTTACAGGGCCTGTGTGTCAGTATCGTTTTAAAATCCATTTTCACGCTTTCGATCGATCAGTATCTAGTTAAGTACCAGGTTATGGATCTATGTATAATGTATTAATGTATACAGCCTACATTATGAAAACAGTTGACATTTGAGAGACATTGCACGTGTTATAACAACGGTTATCTACTATAGTCACTTCATTTCGACAGAATTAATAGGTATATTATGCATGATAAAAAACATAGTATGATGGTAACTTTATAATGCGCATACCCCTTATCCCGATGACCATTATACAAATCTGTATGTCTGTATCTAGTTCGTCACTTTTCATTGGTTGTCATGATTAATATATAATACACATAGATTTTACGGCAAACTTGATCCAATGAACTGCTCAAAATCTAAAGGTATTCAGTTCGTTGCCATCATACCATGTTATTTTATCATGTATTTATGTATGTCCGTATGGGTTATAGTAGGTAACCACGGTTATGAGTCATGCTATACTTTACAAAATGTGTGCTACATAGTCGTCAATTTTATGGGTGTCTGTATTCGTGATAATATAATAAAAAATAATAGACATAATTATATACTTGTGCCTGAGAACTGGACCTAACGTGTCCTATGGTAGCCGGCGGGACAGCCGCAGCTGTGCCACCACCGTGGCTGCGCAACTCGAACCCGAACCACCGGTCCACGAGCTGAATCGGATCTATAGATGCAAGAGATTTGTCGTCGTCACATAAGTCTTCGTCGCCACCACCGGGAGAACGATGACGGCTTCCACCACGGGTGACTTTCACCCACCGGGGCCGCGAACACTGGTGACGCGCCGAAAACACGGCCACAGGCCCTAGCCCGGCGAACAGATCAGCTCTGCGTTCCTCGCGATCGGCGGTCTCGTGCTGCCTCTCTTCCCTCTTCTGTCGGTGTCGATCATCACTACCGCTACGTTGTTTGGTCACCGCCGAGCCGCCCAAGTCGTATTCGTCACCGCCATCCACGTCACCATCGTTGTAGTTGCCTCCGTCACCGGTGTCCGTGAAGTCAGGCGCAATCGACATTAATCGAAATCTGGTCCGTGCTATAAACATTTAAACAAAAATCAAAGCTGTATTACTCTACGAATTGATAATATTATCCACATCATCGCAGTATTATGACACAAATGATAATTGATAGTGCGTTAGTCCGGATAATTATTTTTATGGTTTTTATAATATTATTATTTTACTGCAACGAGTCTCTCGACCGTTCCTATACTGATTTTTAAGTGGACTATGTAAAGACAATAATATTTAAAACTGTATTTCTATATTGCTTTAGAGAAAAAATCTAAAACCTTTTAAGCGTTTAATTTTATTATGATGGACATTAAATTTGGCCATATCCAGATAAATAATCATTCACACACATTTGCCACAATAGTACAATATAATCTATATAATATATAAAAATGGAGCGTGAAAAATGTACGTTACCTCATCAATCGAGAACGGCTGGTCCGATTTGGCTTTTAAGATGTTCGTAATTGCCATGAGAAGGTTTTTACGAAAGAAAATTTTAGGAAAATCTACCGGAAAAGTAGGAAATCTGGATGTAAAAAATACAACAATAGCGCAACAGTGTATTATATATTGGTTGCACGGCCATGTTTGTTGATTTGTAATATTATTTTTTGTCAATATAATATATATATATAAATTAATGTTTGTTTGTAGATTAGACCTCTGGGTAGAAGATAGGCTAATTTAAAAAGGGTTAAATTTGTTTTTTTTTTTTATATTCATTGGATTTTAGTATACAGTTGGGTTAGGATTTTGTTTTAATTCATTATATTAATCCAGCGTAGATGTAATTAAGTAAAAACGATAAACTCGGTATAACTTTGATACTCAAGAGTTATCATAAACTTACGTATTCAAACAGCACGAGGACCGCGATCTACCGCAGGTAGATTATCTACCTGATAATATAACTGGTGCAAATCAGAATTTTTATTCCGGGCAATGGAAAAGTTAAGATAAATTTTGAACACCATACACCGAATATTAAATAACGAATAGAACAAAGTTTGAGTCATAAAGAGTTGGTACATTTAATGGGCAACGAAGTGGATGGGATCAGCTAGTATACTATATAAACATAATAATAGTAGGTACCTACGACCTACCTACAAAATAATAGTACAATATAAACAACAACTGAAAATTGGTGGAATGTTTTTGGCACGGTATACGGACATTTTCCCACCGGACATTTCCCCCCCGGCTGTTTTCGGCGTAGTAGGACATCTTCCCACCATTTTTTCTTTTTTTTTTTTATTATTTACCATCGAATATAAAATTATAATTTCAAATTAAAATTATTATTTAATATACACATATTTTTAATTTTTTTTTTCATATTTATTTATTTTTTTTTTTGTAAAAACTGTACCTGTTTGAATATTTAATAATTTAATATTTGCTAGTGAATTTGATCTCTGGAGTGCTTCAATGAACATCCAAATATTTGGATGCTGAGTTCTTATCAAACTTTTAAATTTATTATTGAAACCTTCACTAATATTATTTATTCTACCTGTATTTTTCTTTGTAGCATTATGTACATTCCATAAATAAGATGGAACCGCCATAATGACAAACCATTTGATTTTGTAATAGTTATCTTGTAAGTTCTATATTGACGTATGTTCTATCAAACTTTTAAATATTATTTGTTATTTTTTTATTAAAATTAAGATTAAAGACTTTTTAGTTAACGCACAGTTTTTAAAAATAAAAAAAAATAATATGAACAAAAGCTAAAAAATATGTGTTAAAAATAGTAATTATATATTCGGAGGTAAATAATTAAAAATAAAAAAACAAAAAAAACGGGGGGAAATTGTCCGCATCCAAAAATGTATCAGGGGGGAAATGTCCGGGGGAAAATGTCCGCCAATCTTTTGGCACGTGTGAGCCAGTTAGCTATAATAAATATAAAAAAGGTGGGCAAGTGGGTGTCACTCTGCTGTACAGTAGGTTATAAGTGGGTCACTGTAATGGATGATGTTAAATTTTAATTCAATGATATAATATCATTGTATAAGAAAAATGATTCTAAGCGATGACTGTCAATTAGCATGATATTACTAAGTATTTTTATATTTGATGATATTACTGTGAATAAATTAATTTATATTATATAACCTATTTACGTGAAACCTTATTTTAAATTTTCAATCATTAGCTATAACATTTGAACATTTTATAAATATTTAACTACAAAATCATTATTACATTTTAAATTTGATAAATTTTGTCAAAATTCAAACTTTAAATGCTTGTAAAAGAAAATTGTGCCTATGTATTTTCAACTGCTTATGTAACAATATAGCAGGAGCCTTGTATTCAATTTAAAAGCTTTTTGACCCAAAAAATATAATTTTATTGAGATTTATAGATAGAAAAACTAAAAAAATTGAAAATAGAAAATGTCACCAAACAAATCAAAATATTATGAACATTTTATCAAGTATGGAACTGGATAAAATAAACATATAGTATAAATTTCAAGTACCTACCTATAGTTATTAGTTTTTAAATTACAACAAAATATGATAAACTCTAATTGAAAAATCGAGTAAATATCCTATGTTGTTAAAATTTCAGCTTCAAATGTGTGGTAGCGCAAAGGTAGTTTTGTGAGTCTGAAGATTAGTAATTGTTTTGATAGATGGATGGATTATGACTTATGAGCGGCTGCGTGGATGTTAGATAGGAAGTGGGTATACTAGGTAATATCTGTGTAGGTACCTATAGGTACAAGGTACTTGAGGTAGATTTTATATTGGCTTAAGGTTAAATGATTTAGTAAAAGGCGTTAAATTAGCTTGTAATATATGTATGCAAAAGAGGCGTTTTAATATCAATAAATGGGTGGGCAAAATGATTAGTTGTTGTCTTGACTCTTGAGGCTCACGCATAATGCCATATTTATCTTTATATACTATTAAAACGTGAGCAGACTTCTTTGGGCAGCTATTTCTAAAGTTATTTATCATCATTTCTGATTTCGTCATTTCATGTGGCAAATACAAAATAATAAGTGAAATATTTGCATTTTCCGTGTGAAAATGTTTTTCGTATATATTTAAATGTAATTAAAACTTAAGAAATTAAATTACTTTCTATTTTAATTTGTTCCTAAACATTATTATAACGATTTATACATTTTTTATATTTATTTATATATTATATAATTGTTCAACAATCTTGTATTTTTACTGTGACCCGGGTTGATTACAGGTAATTCAGCTAGTAATAATATAATGCAGTGTACTTTGTACAGGTGATACTTACGTCTGATTAGCACACCACGGTCGACGTCCAGGCCAGGTACGCCAGCGATCCCGGCAGCGGTAAGCTCCTCTTGGTCGCCCGAACAATAATCCGCTACCGCAGCAGCGTCGACACCGTCGTCGTCCGAGCAACAGTCGTGGCAATCCCAGCAACGGCTACAATTCTTCTCGGCACGGCCATCTCTGCGAGTGCTGTCACCTCCACCGCCTTCACCTTCGGCCGTAGCGTATTCGTCTTCTTCTTCGTCACGGAGGTGCGATAACAACAACCGTACTGTCCGCTGGCGTTCTCGGTCCAACACGCCGGCTAGCAAACCCCCTCCACCGCCGCTGCCCGATGTGTTCCCCTCGGATTTAACCCGGAGCTGCCGACACAGACGCAGTGCGCGGTCCGCTCGGTCGTGGGCCGCTGCCGCCGCCTCCAGTAACAGCTTACCTGCAACGAGGTTATACGGCTTAATAACTCCGATAGCAGTGAATTCATAAAATTTTGAGATCACGTGCTCACATTCATATTTTGTTACAAAATAAAAGTAAAACAAAAAACAAAATTTTTCTGATGCAATTTTTTTAAAAAATATATTATGTATGTTTATAATTTCTTAATATCTTAATTGAATATTTTCCGCCATGTCACTGTAAACAATGTAAAAGTGAAAAACAACGCAGAAAAATTCAAAACATCGCACTATCTACTTATGAAGGAATAAAATACTGAATACGATATATTTTTAGAAATTCTCGTTTTGTTGTAAGACCAATATCCATGCAAATTCAAAGTTCGAGATGCTAGAACCCCGAAGTGTCAACTTATTAAAATATAAGTAATACTATAGGATGATGAGTAACGTATACATCGTTACTAATACTGACCCACTGCAGGCTATAAATATAATTTGCGGAAGGCTAGAGAAGACGTTTAGAGATCATAACCTTTAGGGCTTTAGTCACCGCATGCACCTCTCAGTCACGCCTCTGGTTAACTCTTTATACATTAGACATTAAGAACATTTAGGGTTGAATCCATACCAAGTTGCTTGCGACGCCGCCGTTGCCGCACCGCCACTGAGCTCGTCTCGTCATCGTCGTCGTCGTCATCAGCCACCCCAAGACCCGCGGCCGCCGCAGCCGCTGTCAGCTCCGTCAGCAGTTGATTGGCGTCCGAGTCGACGGTGCCACGACGGCGGGCACCACCAATATGGTGCTGCTTGTCCGGCTGTCCGTCCGCGCCGCATCGACGGAACGGGAGCAGGGCGCACGCAGCGTAACGGTACGCCAGCGCCGCGTAGTGCCGGTCTTTGATCCGGCACACGGCCACCCAGACGTCCGGCAAAATAGACGCCGGTGTCGCCGCTACACCCTGCTCGCCACCGTTTTCCTTACCACGATGGGCGGCTTTTTCGTTGGACTGGCGGCTGCAGCTATTGTACACCACATCCCCGTACATTCGCGACACCTTCGTAACGAAAACGAAAAATTATTCTATAATTTCTATAGTTAGTATCTAGGTATTATAACCACAAGTATAGTTTACTCGAGTATAGTTGTAACTGGTTATAATTTAGAATGTGCTTTGAAATTATTTACTGATTACAAGTTACAGTTACAGTAACGTCTTAGGCACAATTTAATTTACAAGTTACTTCATTATTTAAGTGTAGGTACCTATTTCTTCAAAAAAAAAAATAGCTACTGCTAAATATTTGTTTGTATGAGGAGTTAATAAGAAAAAATAATTAGTTAAGTTAAAAATCGAAACTAACTAAAAGGTTAGGTGAACACGAAATATGGATAAGGATAACATACGCTGACACACAAATGTACTTATTGGTACAGTACCAATTATACTTTAAATCCGATACATTTTAAAATAAATAATACAATTACCGTTAATTACACAGAATCTTACACATATCTTGACAATTTTTTATTTTATTCCTAATATTAGTGAAAACTGAAAATCAGGAAAAATAAGTATACCTATACCTAGTCAGCGTGGGCGTATCTAGAGGGTGCTATGTTTGGTGATTTTGGTTGGAAAATAAATCAACTTTCATATCGATGTAAATAAAAAATTTTAAATATTAAAAATATCTACTTAATTGATATTGAATATTGATATCAACCGATTATTAATTAAATCCTATTCAAATGCAACTTTAGATAGGTAGATCGTAGCCCGTAGTTGCATGTATCATGTATTTTAAATCGCAAACAATTTGTAACCAGTTACATTTTAAAATTTGAAAATGACACGAAAATGTAATTGATTAAATTAATATTAGGTATTAGTATTGCCCAACCCTGATTATAGGCATTAGTAGTGTAATACTTTAACGTACAAATACCTAATACATTTAGATATTCTACCATAGTACCATCTTAATACTCGATTACAGTGACAATTGAAAATTAATAATTAATAAAATCATCATGTTATTATACTTATTACACTTACGTATAGTACGTATACCTACTACCTATACCTAATATTACTAATATGTATTATATAATATGGTTTCGTTGTACCAAATAACAGGGCCGTATCTAGGCACTGACAAGAGCGCATTTGCCAGGGGCGCAATTGTACGAAAGGCGCAAATTTATCGAGTGGCAGTCTCAATTCAAATAGGATAATTTACAAAAAAAAATAAAAACCCGTCGTTTTAAAAAAAAACTTAATGAGGGGGGGCGCGAAATTGGTTTTCTGCCAGGGGCGCTACTGGATTTTAAAAATTCATATAGGTAGGTACTTAAATAGCGTAATACAAAATGAATTAAGATGTAGTCCTACTATCCTATCTGAAAAACTATGCTCCGGTACCCCTAATGGCCTAATGTACTAAACTTCCCAAAGAATACAAAACTAAGGAACTACCAACAAAAATGTATAATTGTATTATATATTCAACATTGTATTATCTGTATTAGTTATGTTTATTGCTAAGTTATATTTTTAGGTAAGTATATTATGTGCATTGTTTTATATATATTTTAACATTTTAAAATAATTTTTCAATAATTGTAATTAAGCTTAGCTTAAATTGTATTCCTGTGGCCAATGGCTCAAATCCTCCAAGGCAGTTTATAAAATAAAAAAATATAGAATTAAAAAAAAAAAAAAGAATTATACTAGGTAATTCAATATTAGCTAGGTACTAAAGTCTAAAAGATTATTTATGGTTAGTAAATTGTGACAAATGACGATCGCGATGTCTCGATTGGAATGTAATACAATAACTGACTGGTCTTGCAAAATTATGTCAACGGATTCCACAGTCTCGACGTCGTTCGACACGCACCATTTCTGATGTTTGTTAAGATATTACGTATAAGTACAATATTATTATTATTATTTAGAAGTTAATAGCCATATATAAAAGCTACAATACGTACCTTAAATTATTATCATTGAGACATTATGTACACAATATATGATAGACTGTCGCCATTAGTGGTTTTTATTTATTTATTAATTATTATACTCAAGGTGCCTGCACGTGACCTGTTGTTTTGCACATGCCTTACAGGAAAAACTCTCACGTCTCGTAATTATTATCCATTTGGTAATTTTAATTTTTTGTGGAAGAGAAAAGATTACGTCATATGGTGCGCATTGGACTTCAATTTTTTTAATTCTATTTCTAAGCCATTAAATTATAATTAACGATTTTTAATATTACCAACTTTCATAAGCTTCTGTTTTAAGGAATAAATCAAGAATCGAAGTCCAATCCTTTAGAGACATATTATTTTACTAACAAAATAATGAATGAAATCAAGACACTCTACTAGTCATGAAAGTTTCATGTAAAACGTGTTTTGAGCAAAAATTCAATCTGATTATTTTTGGTTGGAGGTGCCGTTGACATGCGCACGCCTACAGCGTGTGAATAGATGGGTATAGCAACCATCAAACTCACATTAATAATCATTTAGGATTTACGACTAACCTGCAAAGGCAACGGCCAGTGGTGGAGACGAAATTGCATATTGCCTAAATATTGCTCCTTACAATACACGAGAGTATAACATACCTACTTACTAATTATTATGTATATATGGGTAGAGGTACTCACGTGGGCCGCTTCACGAGCCAACTCTGTCCACGACGGCGTATTTGCGGTTACCTCGCACGTCCCTCCAACGTTACCACCACTGATACCTGATGCCGATGTTCGTCTCGTTGTGGCATCTCGGTCACCACGGTTACGACGGTCACCACTACCAAGTCCTTCTGCGTCGGCCTCAGCTTCTTTGGCTTGGTCGCCTCGATGACGTTTACGACTACACCGATGCCGAACGGACGTCAAGAAGCGCCATTGTAATTTCTCGAAAGCACATTCGTGAGCCTGAGCCTATATGTTAGCGACGAATACAATAATGTAATTTAATGGTCATCAATAGGCCAAAAGTTATATAACATACCTATAAATAACAAATCTAACAAATATTCTTTTATTTTAACTTTTTTTTAAATATACAAATAGCTCGTGTACCTAAACGAAGGTATCAGAATAGATGAGTTCTTTTAAATCATTCAACTTGCGATCAATTTATTTTATTTAATTCTGAAGTAAATAATTATTTTAAATAAATAAATTTAAATGTCCCAGTAAGTATAAATTAATATTAATGCTCTTGAATAAACGCGAACGTATACAACTTTCGGTCTCTTTACCATCGGCACTGTACGTATTAAGCCGCTGTCGTGCCGATGGGTATAAAATATAATAATATAACAATAACATATAAATATCACTGACCATCATGACTGCGTATAATACGCCTGTGGCGCGCAGATCGGCGGCACGGGCGGGCGCGTTTGCAAACGTGTCGCCGATGTGCCGATACGCGCCGGCGGCCCGCAGGAAGCATTGCGCAGCAGCCGCGGCCCCATCGGCCACGTCAGGTCCAGTCGAGGTCGACGATGAGCCGGGCCCGCTTTCCCGAGCCAATGCTCATGCTGTAGTCGTCGTCGTCGCCGTCGTCTGCGTCGTCTCTGCAACGGCGGTCATGCTTGGCGCCCATTTGCGTGTGCACCGCAGCCACGTTAAACAGTACGCACGCTTGCTCGAACCGGACGGTGCGTTGTCCGCACGACGGCACTGGACCACCAAACGAATCGTACCTTAACGAACGCAGGGACGGGATGAGTTTAAATGATAATTGGAAATGTTATGGTTTTTATGTTTGTTTGTGGTATAATATTGTGTTTTGTTTTTACCAGTATACTGTATTATAGTATATTGAATATTGCTTTCAGCGAATCCTGTTTTTAATCTTTTAATTATTTTTAGTTAAGTCAGCGTGACGAGCTATATTCTAATTTTCATCAACGTTGTTATTACACATTACATAACAAAGATGTATATTTGTATCTGCATGTCTGAATATAATATTATGCGGATGGCAAATCACCATACCATAGTGTTGCAGTGTATATAGTTTCAGTTTTGTAATGGTACAATAATTAATATATTACGATAAAAAATAAAATGTAGAAAATTGATACTAATTTATAGCACCTACTGGTATACTGTCATGTATATTACAATTTATTATTATTTAGATTTTGGTGGTGAGTGGTGACTGGTGGTATAGGTTAATAGGTACTTTTGATATATTATTAATATTATTATATGTACATATAAAGTAAAAATGTATTTTATTAAATTGTACGAAGCAAATAAAATGAACATATAATTAAGTATAGTAGCACTACATTAATTAAAAATTGATCTGTTTTTAGACATAGAGGTAAGAGTTGTTTTTAAGACTGTAAAAATTAACCAAGTGCCTACCACATGTAAATTGCGAATTCCATCAAATAATAATGCTGGTTATTTACCCATCTACATAGTTTTTTTTATGTATGTACATTTGTCAATTTATCATATTACCATTGAGTATATATTGTATATATAAACTCAATTATATTACGTATGTTATTATATTTTAGAGATAGATTACCACTCGAAATAAATGGCCGGTGGTGGTGACGTCAATGATGAACCGACGGCGGGCGAATACTGTTGCTGCTGTTGCTTAACGTGACGATAATTGGGGTCCTGCTGCTGACGATTATGTTGTTGATAATGTCGCGACGTTGTCGTCACCGGTACCGCAAAAGAAGCCGGTGGGAAAAACCTGCGATCTACGTAGTACAGTTGCCTGTAATACCGTAGCAAAAGTCGAACGCCGTCCAAGTCTCTGCTAGGCGTCTGTGTGTCCTGTAAAATGATTACGATGGATTCAACTTTGGGTATATTCCAAGTTCGTTGCATTCAATAATATACGTATTATGTAGGTACTCGTATGTATATGTTAGTATAGGCCTTGAGGCTGGAGCTTATCCGAAAAAATATGTTTTATTGCTTACGTAATTGTTAAAAATTTAGTTGACGTTTTCTATGTCCAAGAACCCACGGTATTGTGAGATTTTTCTAGAATAAATGCCCTCTTACCAATAAATTATGGCAGTTTCTATTTCAGAACGAAGTAATTTGCTTTATTCTAATAGCGTAATGTCATAATATATAATATGGGTATTATGTATTACAGTGGCGGATTCAGGGGAGGGGCACAGGAGCACGTGCCCCCCTGTCAATTTGTGTATGTAACAACAAGTATCATGTATATGAAAAAATAATTTAATAAGAATAATTATTAATAAATAGAATTATTCTACCAACTATTAATTATTATTTATTATAATTTATAATCATTATTGTTTAAAAATAATAGTATTCAATATGTATGTATTATTAATTAAAATTAAAATTATACAATTTATATGTGCCCCCCCCCCTATCAAAATATTGAAGATCCGCCCCTGATGTATTATGATAGTCATAATCACCTACGACCTACTGCGAATACCAAATATCTTTGTGTACCTATCGGTACGTTATTCTCCCGTGCCTAAGCATATTTACTAATTTTCGAAGTAAATCGGGTCATTATTTATATTATTAACGAAATTACGATACGTATTTTAGGTTTTCACATCATACGTTTATTTCCCATTTAAAAAACTTTAAGCTTTCAATTAAATTAATTATAGCGTACGATTTAAAATTCAACTTTTTCTTTTCTAATCACGCCCCTCGCCCTCCATACATTGATATACCTAACAGAATGTGAGTAAACACAACACGTTTATTTATATAACGTACCACCCGGAGCTGCGTCAATTCGTCGATGGCTTCGCGTAACGACAACGAACGCCGTCGCACCGCGACACCACTGCCATCGCAGTCGTCTCCATTTTCCCCTACACCCCCTTGGCTAGCGTTCGTCTCTTCCGGTGCCGCTGACAAATCCACGCCATAGTGTTGACTGATGAACCGCTATATAACATATAAAATACCCGCCACAAAAATCGTGTTTAGTTGAGAATAATATAGTAGGTCAAGTTGTCGAGAAACCGAAGAAATACGACGGTGTTTAAACTTGTGTGTATGAGGCAGTGGGGGTTGTAAGTCCTAATAGGTACTTATAAGTTTTAAAAACAAAAAAAAATCGTTAAATAGCTCTTCATTTTATAAATTATAACATATAATTAAGTCCTTATATAAGTCATAATTATTAATAGTAATTTTCATTGTTCAATGGGTTTTTGTAGTCAATTTTATTAAAAAATATGATCTACTATTATTCGGATACGCAACTGCGAATGGTTTTGCGAACCTATTATATGGGAAATATGATGATAAAGTAGTGTACACACACACAAGTCAGATATGCTGTGAATCTGTGATAAAATAATATTACCTCGAGTGGTGGTCCAAAATCTATGGGCCTGGTGTCTTTCAACGGCACGGCAATCATGGGCATTAGCCGTTGCCGGTGCAGTCGCCGTCGATTCACCATTGAACCGTTTGCACTAGCACCTACCACGGCTGGTCCGTCAAAATCATCTTCGCCGTCATGGTCGTCATCTCGGTGTTGGTAGACATCAACGGAACCGTTGAGTTCAGCCAGCTCGTCAGCCAGCAATCGGACGTTGGAATCTAGGAAACTCAACTCCAGTGCCACTGTCTGCCTGATGAGCTTTCTGCTTTTGCTCTTATTCCTGCGGCCGCCGCCACTACCGACGATACCACTGTTATCGCTACTACCACCATCCATGGTGGTGGCCCTAAATCATCCATAATATTATTATTTCGAAATACGATGATACACAGAGTAAATAAGAGTTCATCGTGAAACGTGATTTCTTGAAAAATATTCTAGATCAGTAATTGTTTGAATACCATTTGGTTATCTAGTGATCAATATAAGGTACATTTCCCCAGCCCCCCAATTTTGAATTTTGAATTTTTTTTTCACCATTCGTTTGTAGGCTGTTTGTATTGGTTTGTAATCTAATTTTTTTCGTTTGTAGAGATTTAGTTTTTTTTTTAAATCAAAATTTTGGTAGGGGGGCTGGGGAAATGCCAATTTTGGAATTTTTATTTAATTTAGATTTTTATTCAACCAGGCTTTTATTCTATTTAGATTTTTCAATAAAAAATGGTTTTTTTATTCAAATTAATTTTTTTTTATTCATATAAGACTTTTTTTTATCTAATTTGGAACTTTTTATACAATTTAGATTTGATTTAAAATAAAAACCAAATCGGATAAAAAAAGTCTTATATTATGAATGAAAAAAAAATTAATTTGAATAAAAAACTATTTTTATTGAAAAATTTAAATTAAATAAAAAATCCTTGCTTAATAATAATCCAAATTAGATTAAAAAAAAAGTCTAATTTGAATAGAAAACAGTTAAGTAAAAAAACAATCCTAAATTGGATAAAAAATTTAAATTGTATACCTAGCTAGCATTCGTTTGTAGCCGGTTTGTATTGGTTTGTAATCCAATTTTTATCGTTTGTTGAGATTTAGTTTTTTTTTTAAATCAAAATTTTGGTGGGGGCTGGGGAAATGCCCAAGTTTGGAATTTTTATTTAATTTAGATTTTTTATTCAATCAGGCTTTTATTCTATTAAGATTTTTCAATAAAAAATTGTTTTTATTAAAATTAATTTTTTTTTATTCATATAAGAATTTTTATCCGATTTAGGTTTTTTTTTCAACAAGGATTTTTTATATAATTTAGATATTTCAATATATAATGGTCTTTTATTCAAATTATTTTTTTTATTCCTATTAGACTTTTTTATCCAATATAGATTATTTTATCTGAATAAATAAATAATAATAATTAAATAATGGTTTTTATTCATATTATTTTTTTTCATTCGTATAAGACTTTTTTAACCAATTTAGTTTTTATTTTAAATTAAATCTAAATCGGATAAAAAGTTCCAAATTAGAAAAAAAAGTTATATGAATGAAAAAAAAAATCAATTTGAATAAAAAACAATTTTTATTAATATATTTAAATTTCAATAAAAAATCCTTGTTTAAAAACAATCCAAATTAGATAAAAAATGTCTAATTTTAATTAAAAACAATCCTAAATCAGATAAAATAATCTAAATTGGATAAAAAAGTCTAATAGGAATAAAAAAAAATAATTTGAACAAAAGACCATTATTTATTGAAATGTCTAAATTAAATAAAAAAATCCTTGTTGAAAAAAATCCTAAATCTAAAAAAAGTCTTATATGAATAAAAAAAAATTAATTTGAATAAAAAACCATTTTTTATTGAAAAATCTAGATAGAATAAAAGCCTGGTTGAATAAAAAAACTGAATCGGATAAAAAATGCCAAATTAGATTAAAAAAGTCTTATATGAATGAAAAAAAAGTTAATTTGAATAAAAAAACTGATTTAAATAAAAAACAGTTAAGTAAAAAACAATCCTAAATCGGATAAAATAATCTAAATTGGATAAAAAAAGTCTAATAGGAATAAAAAAAATAATTTGAATAAAAGACCATTATTTATTGATATATCTAAATTAAATAAAAATCCTTGTTGAAAAAAAATCCTAAATCGGATTAAAAAGTCATATGAATAAAAAAAAATTAATTTGAATAAAAACCATTTTTTATTGAAAAATCTAAATAGAATAAAAGCCTGGTTGAATAAAAATCTAAATTAAATAAAAATGCAAACTTGGGAATTTCCCCAGCCCCCGAACCAACATTTTGACTTTAAAAAAAACTAAATCTCTACAAACGAAAACAATTAGATTACAAACCAATACGAACCGGCTACAAACGAATGGTGAAAAAAAATTCAAAATTCAAAATTTGGGCATTTCTATAGCCCCCCCCCACCAAAATTTTGATTTAAAAAAAAAAACTAAATCTCTACAAACGAAAAAAATTAGATTACAAACCAATACAAACCGGCTACAAACGAATGGTGAAAAAAAATTCAAAATTCAAAATTGGGGGGCTGGGGAAATGCACCTATCAATATACCATTAGTTATTACCGTCATTTTCGTTTTTAATAATTTACGTATACCACTTATACAGTTATACCGTATAGTTGAGCTCGATCCTACTCAGATTGTGAGTTTACATAATATAATTATCACGTTTTACGGTGAGCTTTTTGGGAGACAGCGTAACATTAAGGTACATATTGTATAGGGTATATATAACCCATAAAGTTTATATGAGAAACGCCATTCATCACATATATTAACTCGTCGTCTCACTAGTGCATTACACAATGCGTTATATGGCACACGATCATTGGGAAAACGAAATTATTATATTATATTTTATACTCACCGCAACAGGTTCTCGGCGCCTTCGCGTAACCTCAGCTCCCGGTCCATCTGCCGGTTCAAAGCAGACCGCGCTCGTTGCAACTTTGCCCGGCAAGTGGCTGCCTTTGGATCTGTGCCCTATATAATATGACGACAAACAATTGAATAACATTAATAAACACGAATCATGTTGAATAAAGTATAGCGTAGTGTGTAATATACGAAGCAGAGTCTACAAATTCCCGCTTGGTTGGTGGTGCAGATCCGGAAACATAATACGTATAATACGGGTATAAGTTTCAAAACAAATACAAGTACCTATATCTGTACCCAGTGTACCTGTACTTAAAACCATATAAAGGTATGCCATATAGTTTATATTATTATGGTGCATATTGTGGTGACACAGTCTCTAAATCTAACGAATATATAACTACAATGAAAATCATTTCTCGGTTCGCTTTCTATACAGCTGCGAGGTAGGTACAACTTGGGGAGTCACGGCAGTCACCTCTGATGACTGTTGTAGTGTTACAAATAATGTTTCGTGGGCAAGCTGTTACCGTTCGATGTTATTCATCTATAAATATATGTACGTATTATAAGTGTACAGTCACAGCGCAGTATTCATTAGTACATTATTACAACGCTCTTTGTCCGCAATCGTCTGTGTCGGCGATAGAAAAACATAGGTAGATAGGTACACTGCCAGTATTATTCGTGTACTACATCCCGCAACAGGTAGGTGGTATACCTACATAGCATATTAGTGTATTATACACTCGTCGCCGCAGCCGCGTTCCGAAACTAATAAACTATTGTGCTGGTAAACGGGTACATTGTAACGGGTTGACACGCGTTTTATGTAGGTATATCGATGCCGTACAATTTTTATCGTCACTGCAGCTGACGGCGTATACATTGTAATTCCTCAATACGTATTATTATTGTGTACCTACCAACCTACATCACATTCTCTGAGACTCGGAAGTATCATGTCAAATTTACAATAGGTAGGTATGGTACCTATAATACCTACTACTAAATACTAATAAATTCAACTCGTACCATGCGTAATACGTATAATATATTTTATAATATCTCCTTTTTTTTCTTATAGGTACTATCCAATAGGCAATAAGAGTGATCATAGGTATTACCTATGTATGCAGATACCTTTATCACAACTACAATGTACCTACGTTATTTTCATTTAAATGAATTCTTATTTACACGATTATATTGTGTGTGCGCGCTCGGGCGGCCGAGTTAGGCATGAACAGATTTCTCGGTATATCCATAATAATAGTAGCTGGTATCTGCAGGTACAATAGTAATAAATACTAATAATATAGTGGATGCAGCGATAAACAGCGGTAATAATTTAGGACGGACCCGTTATACGCGCGCAGTTACACGGTCGATGATGGGAGGACCTGCGAGGGGGAATCTTGTGCACGCACACGCACACACACACACACACACACACACACACAAATAAATAGATCTACCGATCGCGGACTTAAGAGGCGAATTTTACGATTTAGGCCTGTATCGCCTGTTCGCATAGTATAGCTAGGTTATACCTATATTAAAAAAGCGGGCTTATAATTATAATTATTATTATAAATATCACTAGACGCTTGGTACCACTTTAAGAACATACACTCAGCATGACGGCCATCTATATACAGGTACTTACCAAGAGTAATAGTTATTAGTACCTAGATGGCTAGATGGCTATACATCGTGTAAGTATATAACATATAGGGTAAACTACTGACCTTTGCGATAGCCCGGTTATGAGCCCTTGTCACCGCTGTGGCGGCCATCGTCCGTAGCCGACCGTTTTTATTAATTATCGTGTAGATACTATGTGATGATGTCGATGAATGTCAACTCGCAGTGGAACATAACACTCTAGGCGACTATGCACGCATTCGGTCGGAATTTGGCCGAACGGCAGTCGACTACACCGCGGCGAAAACGTCAAGACGACTGTTCGCCGTTCGGTGACTTCGGTCGGCGTGTACGTGAGCGCGTCCGGCCGATCTCTTCCCCTCACCGCACCCGCGCACAAAACCACCATCGGTTGCACCGCGGAAGGGGGAGAGGATATTATTATTATTATTATTAAAAAACCGACGAGGACGCGTCGACGATTGCGTCGTTCGAAATGACGGCCGGTGGGAGCGCGGAGATCCGGCACAACGACTGCTGCGCCGCCACATCCGCCGCGGTTAATATTATAACAGGTATCCGAAGTAACCGTCATCGTCGTCCTATGTAGTGTCGGTGTGTATTAATATTATTATTATTATTATGATTATTACTATCATTGTGGCCGTAGTCTGCGTAGATGAAAACTCGTTGCGCACCGGACAAACAACGACTACCTGTAGATGCAGTCACCTGTGCTCGTTAACGATTTCTGGTTTTTTTTCTTTCTACAAGTCGTACTAAACGGCGAAGCGTATTATGATAATTATATTATGATTATTATTATTATTATTATATGGTCGGGCACCGGTTCACACACAGACACACATATTTTGTCCGGTATGTACCCCGATTGCGTGTTCGCCCAATAGACGAGACCCGACGACGACGTTAACCTAAACGATTGTGCGGACGATCACCCGACCGGTCGGTGGGATGGTGGCATGGCGCTGAGAAAACGAAAACACGACGTACCGACACTTCCCCGGACCCAACGACCTACCTATATGTACAATATTACACATATTGTACAATAATAATATTATACATCACCCATGATATAATAAACTACAACGGGAACGCAGTTACCGACTTGAGGCTATATATAGGTACCTACTACCGATTGACACTTTGAGGCCACCGCAATATTGCCCATACACGTTATGTAATGTAACGTTGAAGAGGTTTAAGATCCATATATTCATAGGTAATGGGTACATGATTCCTGTCCGTCCAAAGCACGTCGAATTGTTTGATTGCAAATCCTAATATATCGCATCTATATATGGATCTAGAACCGTAATGGTTGGAAAATGACTGCTGCAATCGTACCACGCCTACATTATTGAATAATTCCGCTGTACGTATATATACCTTATAAATATTATAATATACTTTATCTATAGATAGCCAGATATGCGCATTACATAATCTTACTTATTAAGTTGGTTTATTATGCTATTATGTATTGCAGCAGAAGATATAGGTAGTAATAAGTATAGGCGTATAGGGCAAGGATGTTGATTTTTGTTAACATTTTTTCAAACGTCATAGACGATACTTTCCCAACTTAAAATGTTTTTTAATAACTTACGAATCTATATAATTATTTTTTCATTTTGAATTTTTGACTTTTTTATGTAATTTTTTGTAGTTTTAGGGCATTTTCACTAATCAATAAAAAATCATGTGTTAATTCTTTTTCCGTTACATCATACATTTATATTTATAAATATTCAACAAATCGATAAAAAAAAATACTCTCCAAAATGTACGCAAGTATGAATACCTATTATTAGAATTACATTTTTAATTTAGTTTAAGTTTACTAAGCTACTAGGTACGTAACATGTCTATTACAACATTTTAAATATTGTTTTATAGATTAAAACCAGTTTTAAAATTCAAACTTATATACGTTTTATATAATTTATGTTTAAGTAATATTGTATTCATTTATTTAAAGACCAATACATTATTTTAGTGAGCGTTTTTAAGTATTTGGGTCATTAAACATCTAATTTGTTATTAGTTATTTGGAAATTTCTTTTCTGTTTTAATGTCATAAATGCGTCTTTATAGGGTTTTTAGGGCATCAACATCCGGGCCCTATAGTACCTTTTAGGTATTAACTAGGTAGGTACCGGAATAATATGTACAATATGTATATATGTTAATGACGTAAAAATGATCTGCATTGCTTTTGATTACCTGTATGACGTAAGGGTTAGGGTTTGTTTTATAAAAACACTTCATGTCATTCACTCCAAAATTACACTTATATATGTATTGTATATAACTATATAAGTGCCAAAGGGCAAGGATATGAAAAATAAATATAATATGTATTTTATATATTTCAAAATATTCAAAACCATCATTAACTAGATGATCTATGTAATATATGATTATATATATATATTATAATATATTATATTATGATTAGAAAAATATTTATTTTTTTTTGATTATTACAAAATGCGTAAAATTCCTGAATTCATAAAATTAATATTCACTACAGTATAGCTTATCTGCTTACCTACCTACGGGAATTGCGAATGCGAATTCTTAGGTATTCACAATATAATATAACTATTATACCTAACACAATAACTCTGACGCTTTATGGTTATAACAAACAATTTATTTGTCGATTAAAATTTAAAATTATAGGTTTAGCGTTTTTAAAAAATAAACATACTTACAAGTAGTTCTAAATTATACATCACAGATTTCAGTTTTGTACCGATACCATACGATTTTATTTTTTCTTATTTCGTTTCGGCAATTATATGTCTTCCACCGCTTCGATATTGAGAAGTTAATACTTATTGGCTATTGCTTATTAGGTATAGGTATATCAAATACTTGGACAGTAACATGCGGGATGTTAAAGCACGCTCGCCTAAACACAATACAATAAAGGATGTAAGTAATTATTATTATATTATGTAGGTAATATGTATAGCAACTACCCTAGTGGCCTAGTATCTTCGTATAAGTATAACGGCTACGTTATGTTTATGAGTTAACTTTATTTTATTTTCATGTACTATGTTGTACCTAAATATAAAATATTACAATAGTCATAATAACGTGTGGTTATGGCACCTGACTACTGTGCGAATTGTTCGCCATCTTCAATATTCAATATTATCATGATAGATGATAATCACTCATTTTTATTTTATTTATAAAATCATTTTTTACCTTGGTATGTTTAGTTAAATTAGATTACCCCATCCGAATTAGTTTCTATAACTTAGGTGGTTAGGCGTGACTAATTTTATTATATAATATACACGTATCACGTATGCGTGTGTGTGTTAATGTGTTATGTTTAATAATTATCTATGACTACTCTGCCAGAAATGTCTGTGCAAGCTTATAACAATAATAATCATGATTTTAGTTATAATTATAGGTAGTCATTAATTAATAATTTAGGTACTAAGTAAAAATTATATACTTTACATAATACACACATATATATATATACGTATTTTATCTAAGAAATGTATAACATAATACCTATGTCCAATAATCCAGACAGCATTTTGTAATGATAATATTATAATAGTATTATAATAACATTATACTAATATTATTAAACAAAAAATTGCTGTCTGGGTATATAGCTTAAATATTTTAGACTTTATTAGTTATTACTTATTATAATAATAAATAATAAATAATAATAATAGTTATTATAGTGTATATTATATATAGAACATTATAGGACATAAAACAGTTATAGCCTAATATAGGTATACCTAGTAACCACTCTACGTTACAATTTTTTTATTACGTATAAGTTGAACCAGTGCCGCAACTATCGCAGGTGCAGACGGTACAAGGCACCGCCTGATGGGCCTCGCAAGTATGTATGGGGGTGCCTCGAATTTTGCCATAACCATACATAATATTATAAAACAATTGTAAAATCAAATAAAAAAATTTAATCATTTTGAATTTTGTATGTTCGTGTATATATATATATGGCCCTATTTCATTGGCTCAACAATACGTATGTATTTATTTCTATAAATAGGCATATTGTTTATTAACAGTCCAGTAACTGTTTTGATAATATAAAGATTATAAGTGCGTTTTTATTTTTTGATTCTGAGAGGAGTGATAAATATATTGGTTTTACAATGATGTGTGTTTTTTTATTTTTTTGTGTGTCTATATACTAACACGATTAGTAGTCCAAATAATGTTTTTTTTCAATTTCATATGACAGTATCTTATTCGATGGGAAAGTGAATCTAGTTGGTACTTTTGGGAGGTAAAAATTAAAAATTTCCCCGTAGTTTTCAAAAGCACCGTAAAAAACAAAAGACAAATTAAGGGAAAACGGGAATTTTTACGCAAAATCGATTTTCTGTATCGCTAAAACAAATGCATTTTCTATACACGATAACATTTTCAAAATATTTTGATTTGTTTTGAACTGTTTACGGACATTTTCAGTTTCCAATTTTATTAGTTTTTTTTTTCTATAAATATAAATAAAATTATATTTGTTGGGCCAAAAGGCGTCAACATTTTATACGAGGTCTCTGTTATATAGCAGTTGAAAAATATTAAAAATCATTAGTCACAGTTTTTATTTATAAGCTCAAATATTGACAAAATACGTAAAAATCACGAAAATTAGCAAATTATTTTGAGTTGGAAAACCATAAAAATTTTTCTTTTTAAATCTAAAATTTTAAAATGTGATACAAGATTCCTTATAAGGGTATCTGCCTTTATCAAAAAAAAAATGTCTATAAAAAGGTCAAATTAAATTTTTATGAGCGTTTGAAGTTCATATTTATACAACATTGGATATTCACTCGATTTCTCATCTAGCGATTATCTTATTTTGTTGTAATTCAAAAATGAATAACCCTAGACACTCAGGATTCATATAATATGTTTATTTTATCAATGTCTATACTTGATAAAAATTTCAAAATATTTTGACTTGTTTTGTGTTGTTGACGGACAATTTTAAATTTAAATGTTTTTAATTATTTAAGTTTGTTTTCTATAAATATCAATAAAATTATATTTGTTGGGCCAAAATTTTATTTTATACAAGGCTTCTAATATATTTCTTAAATAACAGTTGAAAAATATTAAAAATACACATGCACAATTTTTTTTTATAAGCATTTTAAGTTCGAATTTTTACAAAATGTATCAAATTTTAAATTTAATAATTATTGTGTAGTTAAGAAAGTATAAAATATTAAACTTTTAAAGCTAAGGATTAAAAATTTAAAACAAGGTTCCACATAAATTAGTTTAGTCACAATAATATCATAAAATAAACTTGGTAATATATTAATATCATAGGCTGAATGACCGTCTTCGCTCAGAATCGTTTTTCTTATGCAGTGATATTATATCATTAAATTAAAATTTAACACCATCTATAACAGTGACCTATTTGAATGCACTTTTGGATTCATTTATTTGTATCTATCTTCAATTTTACCAACTTTACCTGTCATGGAATTTACCGACTAATTTAAATATTTAATTCCTAAGATAAAAATACGTAGGTATGCCATTTATAAATGTAATGAATGTACTATAGGTACATTCATTCATAAGGGGATTTATTTTGTTATTAGTATTTACTATTTTTTAATCAAATATTTAAGATATAATATTATAATGATTTATGATATATTATTTTAATATTATAGTCAAGTGCAGTTAAACATTTTTTTATTACATAAGTTGCAATTACCAAAGAAAAATGGCAAGTGGGTAGGACACTTTTGTTGGATACCTACATGAACTCTCAAAATGCCTGTATTTTGCTGACACTATCTACAATACCTACATAAGTGGAAATCCATTCAAATTTCAAGGGGTTAGCTAAAATTTTATACATCGATGTGCCAAAGGTTCCCACACAACCAAAAAAATGTTATATATATTTTTTTTTCGATGGGGTGCTAATGGAAATTTGATGGCTAAGCCCCCCCCCCCCCTATTTCCGCCAATGCTACAGTAAAAACAAAAAGGGCCTCTTAAGATATTTTTGAACCGGTGCCTCAAAATTGTAATTGCGGCACTGGGTTAAACGTTTATATTATATAGTAATATTTCAACGATGATAACATAATATTATACACTATAGCGTTTAAAATTAAATAACTTTGTAATATTTATACCTACCTATAAAATAAGTAGAATTAAAATGTATGATTACCTAATATTATTATAAGGTATCAGGTATCAGGTATCTACTATCTACGAATATTACATTTATTAAAATGTTTTTATTATTATGTACGATATAACTATTATTATTTTGTAAATAAATGTCATTATTTGTTAACATAGTAATTAATAGTTATATACGTATACACATATCTCAGGTCAGACTGTCGAAGTTTATTGAATATTACTTATTCCATGAATTATATAGATAAATTCCTCTCTTTCAAAGTCTTAAAATCTCTCCTCTCCTTTTCTCTGGAAATCAGTCAAATTATACATACACTTTCTTCGTTCTTAAATAGGTTGTCTGTTTTTAATACATACAGTCTCTATGGATGCCCGGTATTTTAATGTATAAATATTTAGTATATTGTATAATATACATATATAATATAACTTATAAAAAGTAAAAACCTATATAGTAAAGCTTAGATATTTTGTAACTCTGGCATTTAATTTTTGCCGACTAATTACACTTCCAACTTCCACTCTTATAGCGTTTTCGATTTGACGCACTTTTTGCACTGAGTGAAAAAACGTATTCGATTTGACCAATATTCAGTGAACTGGTGCACTTTCTACACCGCTGATTTTGCCAGTGCACTAGTTGCATTTTATAAATATGAACAGTTTTTCTCTATAACGGGACACAATATCATCTAATTTCCTATTTATCATATTATTATAATTATTATTTATATCTGCAAATAATGTTTTTTTTTTATTCGATTTTTAGAAAACTAGTAGGTACATACAACACTCGCGTAGTGCTAATGGAATTTCAGTGCACACTATTTTGTCAAATCAAAACGCTATCAATCTTTATGACTTAGTAATTTTGTATCGACATCTTTCTAAGTTTTCCTTTGCTCTTAAATCGTCAGGAGTACGCACTAGAGATGGATAATTAACCATAGAGTAACTCAGTGGAATTAACGTAAAAATTTTAACATCAGATCCGGATTATGTATTAACACTATAATATAGTATATTGTAAGCCGGCTTTGTATGCTTACCAAATGACCAATTAATAGATAACTTTATAAATCACAGTTATTACCTACCTACTTTATATATTGTACAAAAACTAGTTAAGTAATATACTAATATGTTATAATGAATGAGTAGGTATTAATGTATGATGATACTATAACTTTAAACATAACCAATAATT
Source organism: Acyrthosiphon pisum (assembly GCF_005508785.2). Taxonomy (NCBI): domain Eukaryota; kingdom Metazoa; phylum Arthropoda; class Insecta; order Hemiptera; family Aphididae; genus Acyrthosiphon; species Acyrthosiphon pisum. Next base: position 16,084,233 of record NC_042493.1, read on the forward strand.
TATAAATACGGTATAAAATCAACCAATAATCCGGACCGTCGCATAATATTAAATGAACTAAATTCTTAGGACCTCAATAAACCAAAAATTAATTCGGACAAACCCTCTATGTCAGATTTGTCGAGAATGAGCGGTGACTAATATAATATAGATCATAGATGCTGTATAGAGTAGTACCCAATACAGTAATACTTATACCTACCTACTGTATAGCCTATGGTAGGTACGTCAGTACCAAATTTATAACCGTTAACTTTTCTTATAACCTATTACAATTTATAATATTGTAAGATAAGTGGGTTCTTATTTATTTTATATTTTTATTAATCAAATCTCCATATTATAATATTCAATAACATATTATATTATTGGTTTAATTTCTATACCTACATATTGTTTTAAAGAAGAGTTTCAAGGAGAGAAAGTAAAAAAAAAAATATGATATGTATTAAATATAAATACTACTGTACTAGGTGGGTATATAGTAAGTATGTTAATTAATAATTGGAAAGCCGGTCACTTCAGTAAATTATTTTATATATTATACGGCGTGAATTCAAATTTTAATAGGTAGGTATATTATTTTGTGAAAAACTTCAAGCTATAGCTTTTTTCCTAACACGGCCCAGCGAATCGTGGAAAAAAAGTCTCAGTAAAAAAGCTCCCACACTAGGAAAAACTCAATTAACTAAAAAAGTCTAAAATAATAAATATAATAGTACATATATATAATTATTATAATACCTAATGCAATTAACAATACAATATTTTAATCATATCTCTTTCTTATGTTAGACTTATGGTTGTTAAAAAATCTAATAACCTAATCTAACCTAACCTAACCTAACCAATTTTGCTCACTTGTATTTGTATACAATATATATTTTATGGTTTCCTACGGTCTTTGTCCTAGTTTTTTAATAGGTACTTCTCGAATCTCCGGCAGCATTTAAAGCTAATTTCGCTTCAACTACGGAAATTTCCATTTTTATTTTTCTAATTTATTTCCAAATAGTTGAATGCTTATCTCCACAGAGTTTTACAAATCGATCATTCCACCCCTCCAGTTATATTATATTCGTTTGATACCTTCCTCCAAAGTGGTATTATGTACATTATACATAATATAAGGAAGGTGAAAACATAGGTGGAATTTTTTGAAAATGCAAGGTCCTACAAATATAGGTAGGTATCATTTACATAATACGAATCAAAATAAATTAAAAGGTCTTCTGCATCTGTTATTCTGGTGGGATTATTTCTTTATTCAGTGGTAGGAAAGCTAATCCATCAATCATGTCGTAATATTTTTGAAAATTACTATCTTTTTTACCTATACGTTTTTCAACAAAACAAATTTCTGAACTTTGCTATGTGTATAATGTTGATTGACACACAATCCGTTAATGGGTTCCAAAATTATTTTTTGTAGCATTTATGACTGCTAATTTAAAATCTAAATGTAAAAATATCAAATCTGGGTTCAAATCTTGAATCTGGCATTTTTCTTATACAACATTAAATATTTATTCATAATATATATATTGACTTTTTCTGCACAATACAATATACAAATATTACAAATACGGAATTTATGTGAAATACACAGTTGTACACGAATGACGTATAATTACTTGAAAAATTCAGGGGTGAGACGAACATTTTCGTCGACAAACCGGGTATCAGATTTGGCCAAGAACAACAAATAGTTATCAGTGGCAAACATTAAAATATATATCAGCATTTGGGCCACTATCATACAGCAAAAATCTTTAATTTCCATATTCCCGATACTTTCATAGTCTACAAGTAAATTAAAAAAAAATAAGTGTAAACAATTTAAAAAATGTATAAATTATAAAGTTTTTGAAAAATGTGTTGTTCATGAGTTCATGACATAATTTATTATTCAAATTATGTGAAAAAAATAAAAATATAATGAGTGTTATTTGATAAATGAATCACCTGATTAGTACTATGTTAAGTTGTGTACGTTTATTAGACTTTTCATTTTGAATTATTGCATTCTTTAAATGTAGATAGTTAGGTATTTAATTTAAATAAAAATTAATTTTAAATTTGCCTTCTATATTTATTTCGTTTGCACAAGTACGTTTAGGTGGATCATTACATGCCCTATGGATTCTGATTGTCTTATTAGATTTCTTGTCTTGGCAATTCAGCGAGTACACTTGTTTACCACTTCCTAGAAAATTTGAACAGGCAAATCGCTTATTAATTTAACTTTTTCCACCAAAAGATTTTTTATTTTTGTCGCAGAAATAAGATTGTTATATATTCTTATCATGGCTGCGTAGCATGTGTCAGATGTTTGGAAATAATGAACTTTTTAGTGTACCAATAAATAAAGGATCAAAATATACGGATTGTGATAGTTAAGCTAAAATACAAGGTACAACTGAATAACTGTACAAGAATAAGTATTTCGGTACATTTTTCAATAAACTTTTTTTTCCGATTATCCAACCAATGAAGCAATGAATGTATTGATTTTACAATATTATGTACATTCATTAAGGCAGTAAAAATATTTCGATTTTCAACTTTGTGGGTGGTGTTGGTAGCAAATTGCAAGTTAAAACGTTAAGTTAATTTTAATTAAATTAATAAACTGGTTACTTTTTTTTTCAAATTAACTTTCAACTTAATAAGTTACTTTTTTTTCAAGATTAACGTGTTAACTTCAAGTTAATTTTATTTCAAGAATATCTAAATTAAGTTAGTTTTCGTCCGAAAAATAATGCAAATTTTTGAATGTGTTTTTACTTTGATGTTTTATTTTAAATTTCCTAAGTAATTTTTTTGAACGTAACGAAAAACTATCTAATAAATCAAGCTACGCCCCGCGTGAATTATAATTATTATTTACTTATTTATTAATTTATCAAAAAAAAACTACTTACTAGATCTCGTTCAAACCAATTTTCGGTAGAAGTTTGCATGGTAATGTACATCATATATATTTTTTAGTTTTATCATCCTCTTATTTTAGAAGTTATGGGGGAGGGGGACACATTTTACCACTTTGGAAGTGTCTCTCGCGCAAACTATTCAGTTTAGAAAAAAATTATATTAGAACCCTCAATATAATTTTTGAAGACCTATCCATAGATACCCCACACGTATGGGTTGGATGAAAAAATTTTTTAAGTCTCATTTCTAAGTATGGGGAACCCTCAAAATGTATTTTTTTTTTCTATTTTTGTGTGAAAATATTAATGTGGTTCACAGAAAACATCTACTTAGCAAGTTTCAACAATATAGTTCTTATAGTTTCGGAGAAGAGTGGGTGTGGCACCCGGTCGGACAGACAGACGGACATGATGAAACTATAAGGGTTCCGTTTTTTGCTACGGAACCCCAAAAAGGATCAATAATTTACCAGGAATTTTAAAATATACCTATAATTAAAGACTAGTTACTAGTATACTTAATTATACTTATTTTCAAATAAGTATATTTATAATAAATTATTGAGATTTTTTGTACTATTTACAAACAGTGTCCTGTGGTGATCCAAACCAATCAAAATTATATTTTTCTAATAAGAGCCCCCTATTATATTTTAGTCAAGCACAGATTATAGTGGAGGGCCAATGGGGACACGGCCTCAGGGCCCATTGATTTTGGGGGCCCATCTTTATCCCCAAAATATATTTTTTTAGCGTGTCCAATAGTTTTCAAAAAAAATAAATCGGGTAAGTGGATGTCGCTCTGCTGTACAGTAGGTTACAAGTGAGTCACTGTATGATGGATTGTATTAAATTTGAATTCAATGATATAATATCATTGTATACAAAAAACGATTCTGAGCGAAGACGGTTTGTCAGTCAGGATATTTTATATTGTTATTATTTATTAGCCTGTAAATTGAATTAATATTTTTAAATTTATCACAATTTTTTATTCCTTTCTATGGTGATAAACATTGCATTAGAAATTAAAATTCCATTTTTAGCGGTTTTTTAAATTTGCCGGTGGTATTTCCCATGGCATTAAATAACTATTGAGAAAACCGAAAAATGATCTCTCTAAAGTACCACCTTCATCCAATATGCTAAAATATAAGATATTATAATATGTTGGAATTGAAGCACTTCTGCAGGTAGAAATTTTGTATACAGAATAAAAAAAAATGATAAACACCATTGTAAAACCACTAGTTTCCTCACTTCGCTCAAAATCTAAAAATAGTTTATAATATTAATATTAAATGTAAAAAAAAATTATTTATAATATTAATATTAAATTTTTATAATAATATGTAAAAAAAAAAATGTTATATAATATTCGGATTTAAATTGAAAATAACATTAATGAAACTTATAAAGGAACCTTGCATACAATTTCTCAAGCTTTTTACAAAGTAAAATATTTATAGAGAATATTTAAAAAAAAAATTACAAACTTTGAACAATTTCTTAAGGCTATAACTAAAAATAAATGATTACTTTACTACAGTATTATCACATTTTAACAAATTATTATTAAACTAGAATTTTATCAAAACGCAAAATATCCAAAAACTCTTTCCAAACGTTTTGGTTCTGTCAGTTTATGTCTTGATAAATTTCCACTAGTAGAGAATGATTTTTTACATACATCACACTTGTATGGTTTTTCGTGACTATGTGTTCTATAATGAACTAGCAGATTATCATTTTTCATAAACTTTTTCCCACACTGGGTACATTGAAACCGTTTTTCCACAGTGTGAATGCATTTATGGGTCATTAAATTTGATTGGTCTCTAAAGAACTTTCCACATATAGTACACTTATATGGTTTATCACCAGTATGAATTTTGCAATGTCGTGCCACGTGGTGTTTTTCTTTGAATGTTGCATGACAAACATCGCAAATAAAACATTTTTGTTTTGTCTTAGTTACTTCACCAGCCAGGGCCTAGAAAACAATCATTTAAAAAATGAGTTAAATAAGTATTTAAAAGACACACATTGAATATTCAAATTTAAAACCTAATTAAATCGGTGTTTATTTATTTTATAGTGAACCATAATTTATCATAATAAAAATTATTTAAAGATTTAATATCTGATATTTCATCACACAAAACACTGAATATATTTCAATACCTAAATTTTGTAATAAAAGAAAAACTAAAGTTAAATAGATTTTAAAATATGTAATACTGCATTCTAAAGTTGTGAATACCTAATTTAAGTATAAGAATATAATATCTTAAAGAATTGACATTCTCTAAAATCAAATTTGTTTGATATTATTAATCCATATTAATATCATAAAATATTCTATTTTGCATATAATACCTATAATACTATTCAATAAACAATTTTCATACATTTTTATATTTTTTGTATAAAATGATATAGAAAAGTATATCAAATTTAAAACCTCACTCATTAAGTGTCAAATATGATGCAAATATCCAAGGAAAAAGTGGCTAAATATGCAATTATACCCAGTATGTTATACATAATAAAATATCAAAAATTTTTACAACAAAAAATGTAGGTAAGTAGATACTAGAAATTTTATCAGAAACAAAAAAATATTTAAATAATTACAATTTTAACTGTAACAGCCCCCCCCGCCCCCCGTCTCTGTAAAAATAACCTAATATATGTATGTGATTCATTGTTGTTAATATCTTATCTATGACAAACATGACAATATTTTAATAATATTCTTATAGGGGACACTGTAAAAAATTTATATCTCCTTTAAAATTACTAAAATTTATTTATCTTAAATCTAAATAGCTAATTTACTAAAACCCCATTAAATAGGAAATGTAATATACATTTATAAACAAATATGCAATAATCCTCTAAACATAAAAATATACAATATAAAATTTGGCATTTAAATTTGGTGTAATGTGAACCGTGGACATTTTAAAAACCTCCTAGACATGCATACACTTAGTACAAATATGCAAATGCATATAATTCTGGGCTCTAGTTATTATTAATTACAAATTAAAAAATGATTTCGAGAAGACTTGATCAGCCTCTATGTAAAGAAATTTTTAAATACACAAACCTTATTCCGACATGGATTTTCACCGAAATGCAATTGACAATGGATAGCAATTTTATATTTTTTGGTAAATGATTTGCCACAGGCATTGCAAGTATAATGATTTTCTTTATCTGTGGTACGTCTATTGAGGGTTTTCGATCTTGTTGTTGATGGCATTATTTCTTCATAAACCTAGGAATTTTATTTTTGAAAAATGCATTAGATAAGAATTTAAAAGACACTTGAGACATGCTAATATAAAATCTATTTATATATTTATTTATTTTATAGTTAACCTTAATTTATCATAATGAAAATTATTTAAATATCTATAATAGTAAAATTATGATCAATTTCATCACAGTAAAACACCACAGCCTAAAATAATGTGCAGTAAGACACTGTTAATGCAGTGGTGTACTACCCGTCGTCTTTTTTTCACTATTTCATATGAGTATTACAATATAATATTTTTTTACAAACAATATCACGATTATTAATTAAGTGATTAAATTAATATAATAAATAAAAATAAATAAATGTATTGATTTTATAATGATGTGTTTTTTTTTATTTATTTTATTTATTTGTCAATGCACGATAAGTAGTCGAAATAATACTTCGATTTTCCACTTCAGTATCTTGTTCGATGGCAAAGTGAATCTAGTTGTTGCATTATGGAAGTCTCTTCTATACACGATAAAATGTATTATTAATATTATTTGGATTTATTTTGAATTTTCGGTTTCTATGAATGCCAATAAAATTTTTAAAAGGGTTACTGTTAATATTACTTTTTTACAATATATTATCGTACCTATTGTTTGAAATTTTGAATACAAATATGAATAACTATTAACTATTAACTTAGCTAATAGTGATACATATCATTCAAAATGGAGTCATTTTTAAATATATATTTTAAAGAAACATCACGGGTCGCGAAAACAGGCACTGGTAAACACACGTTACCTATGAGGCTTAAATGCATGGTACATAGTTTTCAGCCCACTCAAAATGTTGATTACGTCATAAATTACGACTCAATATTTTTATATTTTTATAAATCATGAGAGAATTTTCAATAGCCGATTATGATTAATTTTAAATATAAATTTGAATATGTGGTGGGCCACGGAAGGGCTAGACTTTTTAAGGGTGGGCCGGGCCCATTTTGGCCTATTCCTGGCACCGCCATCGAGACGACAACACATGCTGGTGTGAAGTACTCTTAACTTGAATTGATTTTTTTTTTTTTTTTATCTACGTATAGTTTGTAAAGAGCTTCTTATTGTACGTTTATTGTAACCCAATGGTTATTATTAATTAAAAATTAAAAAAAGATTTCAAGCCTCTATGTAAAAAAATTTTTGAATACACAAACCTTATTCCGACATGGATTTTCACCGAAATGCAATTGACAATGGATAGCAATTTTATATTTTTTGGTAAATGATTTGCCACAGGCATTGCAAGTATAATGATTTTCTTTATCTGTGGTACGTCTATTGAGGGTTTTCGATCTTGTTGTTGATGGCATTATTTCTTCATAAACCTAAGAATTTTATTTTTGAAAAATGCATTAGATAAGAATTTAAAAGACACATGAGACATGCTAATATAAAATCTATTTATATATTTATTTATTTTATAGTTAACCTTAATTTATCATAATATATATAGAAAATTCTGATATAAACATTTAGTTAAATTTTCCAGTATCTAAAGTCATTCGTTTTTTAATTACAACAAAATAAGAAAATTGTTACATGAGAAATCGAGTGAATATCAAATGTAGGAAAAATATGGATTTCAAACGCTCATAAAAATTTAATTTGACTTTCTTGTAAACATTTTTTTGTTGATAAAGATAGATAAACTTATGAGGAATCTTGTATTACATTTTAAAATCTTAGATTTAAAAAGAAAAATTTTTACGAATTCTTAACTCAAAATAATTTACAAATTTTCGTCATTTTTACGTATTTTGTCAATATTTGAACTTTAGATGCTTATAAAAAAAAATTGTGACTATGGATTATTAATTTTTTTCATCTACCTTTGAAAAAATATACTAGGAGCCTTCTATTAAATTTTCAAGCTTTTTTAACTAACAAATAAAATTTTATTGATATTTATAGAAAAAAAACTAAAAAAAAATGGAAAATTAAAATGTCCGTAAAGAGCTCAAAATAAATCAAAATATTTTCAAAATTTTACCGTGTATAGAAAATGCGAATATAAACAACCTGTGAAAATTTCATATATCTACGGTCATTTGTTTTAGAGTTACACCAAAAACCAAAATCGATTTTGCGTAAAAATTCCCGTTTTTCCTTAATTTTTCTTTTGTTTTTCACGTTGCTTTTGAAAACTACTGGGAAATTTTTACTTTTGACCCCCCAAAGTACCAACTAGATTCACTTTCCAATCATAAAAGTTACTGTTGAAGAAAATCGAAGCAGTTTTACTGTCCTAAAAGGTGATGACAGACACAAAAATAAATAAAAAAAAAAATAAAAAAAAAAACACACATCATTGTAAAATCAATACATTCATCGTTCCACTCAGAATCTAAAAGGTGGGTAAGTAAATTCAAATTTTTACAACATTGGATATTGACTCGATTTCTCATGTGGCGATTTCCTTATTTTGTTGTAATAAAAATGTATTTGTTAGGTAAAAAAGCATGAAAATGTAATGCAAGGCTTCTGATTTATTGTTACAACAGCAGTTGAAAAACATTGAAAATACATAGGTATAATTTTTTTTATAAGCATTTAAAGTTCGAATTTTGACAAAATATATCAAAATTAAAATTGATTAATTATTTTTAGTTAAAAATGTATAAAATGTTTAACTTTTATAGCTAAGGATTAAAAATTTAAAATAAGGTCCCTCGTAAAATGGTTATAAATTACTTTATTCACAATAATATCATCAAATATATTTAGTAATATCATAGGCTGACTAACCGTTTTCGCTCAGAATCGTTTTTCTAATACAATGATATTATATCATTGAATTCAAATTTAACACCATCCATTACAGTTATTTTTTTCAAAGAATTTCGATAAATATCAACAGAGTAACAGCCAATTTAACTATAAATTACTGTAACGTATTTTCAAAATTGTATTAGATAATATTTATTCCCTTCGACCTGCATTACAATGCACAACATTTTATACATTTTTAACTACAAAATAATTATGAAATTTTAAATTTGATAAATTTTGTCGAAATTCGAACTTAAAATGCTTGTAAAAAAGTTGTGCCTATGATTTTTAATATTTTTCAATTTCTATTGTAACAATATAATATCAGGAGCCTTGCATTAAATTTTCATACTTTTTACCAAACAAATAAAATTTTATTGATATTTATAGAAAAAAAAAGACTAAAAAAATTGAAACTGAAAATGTCCGTAAACAGCTCAAAAAGAGTCAAAATATTTTCAAAATTGTATGGTGTATAGGTAATGCTAATATAAACATTCAGTGCAATTTTCATGTATCTTCAGTTATTCGTTTTTGAATTACAACAAAATAAGGAAATCGCTACATGAGTAATCGAGTGAATATCCAATGTTGTAAAAATTTAATTTGACTTTCTTATGGACTTTTTTTTTTGATAAATGTAGATAATCTTGTAAGGAATCTTGTATTGCATTTTAAAATCTTAGATTTAAAAAAAGTTTTTACGAATTCTTAACTAAAAATAATTTGCTAATTTTCGTGATTTTCCATATTTTATCAATTTTTGAACTTTAAATGCTTATAAAAAAAACTTTGACTAAGGATTTTTAATATTTTTCATCTGCCTTTGAAACAATATACTAGGAACTTTCTATTAAATTTTCAAGCTTTTTTAACCAACAAATAAATTTTTATTGATGTTTTTAGAAAAAAAACTTAAAAAATATGGTAAAAACTGACTGAGGAAAAATTCCCGTTTTTCCTTAATTTTTATGCTGTTTTTCGCTGTTTTTCATAAATTTTGATCTCCCAATGCCCCAACAATATTCACTTTCCCATCAAACAAGATACTGAAGTTGAAAATCGAAGCATTATTTCGATAACTTATCGTGTACACAGACACAAAAATAAAAAATAAAAAAATGTCTCCTTTTTAGAAAAACACATTTTTTTATAATTTTTATATCAACAAGTAGTTGTAATGGTTTATGACGTGAAAAGTACAAAATAAAATGTTTTGTTAGTAAATGTTCAAAAGAAAAGAAGGGGATGCATTTCAAGTTCCTAGCAAAACTAGAAGTGCTAAACATCAAACATATTAATGTCAACAATTTTTCCAAATTTTTTTTATATTGAGGAGGGGCTCGGACAAAAGCTCTCCAAGTGCCTGTGGTATAATAAAAAGGTTGGGAAGCGCTGGGTTATACAATATACAGTATTATTGTTGTACCAGAGTGATCTTTTCTAATACATTTTAACTGTATTTACTGATATGATAAAGTTTCTTTCATACACTAGTAGGTACATCACACTAATTTTACTCAGATCACTGCAGTTGTCTTTGCCCATAAAGATATTCGATGACCTAGTGACATGTGAAGTTTCACAAACAACCTTGTCACTCAACGTTGCATACATGTCTTCAAAGTTCAAATGACAATTAATATATTTTATAGGAATATTCAGATTGAAAAAAATAACTATTCACAATTTGATGTACTGAGTAAAGTATATTTTATTTCTTGTGAAAGTGCTTTGCGGTTACACACGTTATTAATATAAAATAATATCATGGTTATTATCTATTATACTATCACGGACAATTTATTTTTATTTATAAACAATAGTAATAGTATATCAGTAAAAGTTTCTCATTTCTTGTTAAACTTTCGAAAACACTGCTACTTATCAACAGGCGTGAATCTATCTATTGGACAGGGGAAGGGAAGGAACATTAGCACCCCCTTTGGAAGTGTTATATATTATTATGTATTTATTTATATAATATATAATTCATACAGCTTAAATTTTATAAATTTAAAATATAAATAAATTGTTTACTATTATTATTAATTTATCTATAATTTTGTATATGCTAAAATTGTATTTTTCTGAATTGTTTAGCCCCCCCCTCATTTACCATTTCGATCCACGCTTGTATATCGATAATACAAATAATATTCCAAAAATGATAACATGAAGTAATTATTGTTTGCTAATAGACATACCATAGATATACTTTAAATTGTTTAGACAAAACAATTTCCATTGCTGTGCAGTCACACACATACTAAATATAGTGTGTAACCAGTAGGTACATAATTTAGTTAAAGTTATAATAAGGGTTAGGATGGTTATGAACTACAAAATAGCTGATGATTACGGATAAATAAATTGAAAAATAAAGGCGTTTAAAAAACATATAATTATGAATTAAAGTTGCAATTATATATAAATTTCAAAGTTTTAGCAGTTTAAAGATACTAATAGGTATAATTGTTACAACAGACCACGAGGTCTATTGAACACTCCATATACTTATCTAGACCTCCAAATTGCAATATAGAATTACTGACAATAAAAATAAGTAATAAGAATAAGTGCATTTTTTATATAATCTATATAAAATACAGATATACAAACTTGGATTCATTTTTAGTAATTTACGATTTTTTGTTGTTAATTTTCGTATCGAAAACCATCAAAAAACAAAATATGCACTTATCAGCTAAACTTCAAAAAAATATACAAATATGTGTATGCAAAATAAAGTTATGATATTCTAATCTAGAAATCATGAAACAAATTTCTATCTAAGAATATATTAGGATAACCTACAAAAAACATGCAAAATCATAAACATCCTAACCCTAGTTATGATGATAAAAATATAGATGATAGTAACAGATGGAAAGGTAGGAAATATTTTTCTATAAAACATTTAATTGCATTTAAATAAAATATTTTAATGTCATACAAAATACAAAATATAATACACAATTAATTATTTGTTACTTATAATCCCAAAATGTGTGTGGTACCACACTAATATAACATTTAAGATTAAACCATTTAAATAGTTTTTATTCAATAAGTCTCTTATACCAATTTACAATTTATTAAATCTATTTCGTTCCTTGAGACAAGTTGTGAAATTTCACAAATATATAAACAATATATCGGAATACCCCATACTAAACACATTAACACAATTTATAATAATAATTATAAAAATATAATTTTATTCAAATATTTTATTCACTTACAAAACACTCAGAGTTGCGGGATGTAACATTTTTAATTTAACACATATTGAATTGTGATATACTTTAAAAAAAAGGCCGAAAAGACAATGAGTGCTTATAAAATTATTTTAGAAAAAATAAAATAAAATTCATATTCATAACAACTTAAAAATTATAATATAAGTGATTTTTTAATCATGTGCCGAAAATTGTTATATCTATTATTACATAAAAAAAAAATAATAATAGCGTCGGTGTACAAAGAATAAGAAAATACCGAAACTAAATTTCACATAATTCTTTTTTAAAAGAAACAATTCTGTTATAGCACCTGCTTAAAATACAGTACAAGATGGAATGAAAAATAAGTCGATGAAAACGCATAATAGTAGTAAAACAATATCTACGGATACATACTATAAACGTGTCGGAGGGAAATATCCTTTCGATGGGTTGTCATGATTTTACCAACTCATCAAGCTGTGGCTACTGTTTCCATTCGAAGAGAGCTGCGGTATTGAATGCTCCGGTTGCGAGTTCGGCGAACCGTATTGCAGTTTCAGGAACTTTTCGTAGTAAACATCCTGGGAGTCAGGTTCTCCGTTTCGGTACTCTTGAACCCGCCGTTTCATCTCTTTCTCCAGCTGATTCATGTACTGATGCTGACAGGCGATATCCATTAAAATCAGTTTCTGTCTACTGTTTGCTAACGAAATCTGCTCTTGAGTCGATCCACTGGACGGTACTTGGTGGGCGGTATCGTCGCCGCCACTGCCACCATTTTCTCCATCATGGTTATCGGACTTCGGTTCGTCGGCGATGTACAAGAAATTGTTCAACCGGCTGACGGGTGGTAACATTCTCTGATTGCCCAAATAACAGCCCCAGGCATTACTAATGGAATCATCGTATGGCCAAAGGACTTTGGTGTTCAAATTTTGGCCACGGTCATCTGAAAAGTACGTGTTGTTGGTAGCCGTTGAATCCGCGGCTGCCATGGTGCAAGTTTCTATCAGTTTGCCGAACGGTTGTCGCCGATTAAAAGCGGGTTGCAACAGTGGTCTACAACGATTCACGAAAAATCCGCGAGTCGACGTGACATTGGGAGGCAGCTTGAGCAGTGCCTTGGTGGCCTCACCGACCACAGAAGGAGGTTTCACTGTCGTATTGGGAGCGGTAAACGGCGGAGGACGCATCGACCGCTTACTGGCGGCTGTTGGCTCCGCGAAAAACGTATTGCCGGTTGTCGGTTGTTCGCTAAATTCTGAAGTAGACACCGAACTCTTCGTCTTTTTGAATATCACCGCTCCTCTTGTTCTGGCCGAAGTACCTTCGATGCCCGACCTCGATGAAATCGTTTTTGCGGCGGAATCAGTAGTAATAGTCGTCGGACACTGCAGTTTATTGATCGAAGTCGTCGTGGAAGATGTGGTCTGCGTTTCAATGACCGTTTTGACCGTCAGTACGGACAATTTATTATTCGATTTAGTGTCAGCGATAATTGACTGTTGTTTCAATACAGCCCTCCGTTCGTTTTCATGTTCCGGTTTGTCTATTGTCATAACGATTGATTTTGTATTATATCTATTCTCAGTGATGACAGATTTCTGTTCCGGTGCTGTCCCCTCTTCTACATCATTATTTTCTCCTTGTGCGTGTGCCGGTGTCACTGGATTAAAGATGGTCGTACCGATCACTGACGTCCGACAATAATCAGGAAATGGTCGAATTTCATCGTCAGCTGCTATGGCCGCGGCGAATGCATCTCGACGGCGTAATTGAAGTGTTCCGGCACCACGACCTGCCTTCAAATGCCGTTCCATCACCATGGCTTTGATGAATTGTTCACACGCAGCCGTCACAAGTGAGCATGCGTCAGCTGTCACGTCCATAGGTGCCGGAATGGTAGGACACAGAGTTCGCGTTACAGTTACAGTGCGCTGATCTTCATCGGTGATTGTTGTCGTTTTCTCATGGGTGGTGATGTCTTCGCCACCGGTTTCAAAAACTGCACTGGTGAATACATTATTTTTTTCACCATTCGGTGCTGCTGTTGAAATTTCTGCGGGAGGAATTGTTTTCAAAATGTTCAATGTTCTTGATACTCTAGGCTCGGTTACAGTAGCGTTGGCCAATGTTGGTCCACTTTGGATGGTCGATATTTTGTTGGATGATAATGATGTTTGAACTGCCGACTTGGATCTGTTAGGTTGTCGGACTGAAGGTGGCGAAAATGCCATTGACGCAGGCCTTTTGATCTGTCTTGGTTGTATGAAATGATTGCTAGTTGCAGCGACTGCCTCCGATACAGGTGAAATTACTACGGCTGACTTATATCTCTTGGGAGGTTTGACTGCCGGAGGTGACAAGTCCGACATTTTACTAGATATGGAAGAAGATGCATATCCCGCCACTGATGCAGATCGTTTGACAGGCCTAAGACGTTTTTCATGTTGACCAAGTTTCGTTAAAGTAGGTGATACGTCGACAGTTGAGGTATTGGTGGTCGTTACTGCTGATTTTGATCTCTTCTGCGGTCGGACTACTATTGCTGAGGTTGAAATTTTTGTTTCTAGCGTTGGAACAGAATTGTCTGTCGTGAGGAGTGGTACAGATGAAAATGCTACTGATGCTGATCTTTTGGTTGGCTGTTTTATAGAATTAGATGGTTGTTTTCTGCTGGCACTGGATACCCTTATAGCCGACTTGGATCTATTATGGAGCCCAACTGATGGCAGAGATGACAACCCTGCCACATTTTTGGTCGATGGAGGATAACTTGTGGTCATAATTTCCAATGACGGCAGTGTTTCAGTGGAAGTCAGTGAAGTAGACCTTTTGGTAGTTTTTTTTTGTTTTACTTTAATATTAGAAATGGGCGAAGTGGGAACCGTGGCTGACGCTGAACTTTTTGTCGAATTTTCGATGACAGATATTGGCTTCTTTCTTGATGACCTCGACAACCTTGCTGGTAGTGTTTTCACTCCTTCGGTCAAATGAGACGAATAACTAGTGCGTGATTGGATGTCATTTTTTCGTGGTATAGCTTCTTTGGTTACCTTGCTTAAAGTAATTAGGGCAGGAAATGATGCCCGCGCGCAACCTTTCCAAACATGACCATTACCACATAAAATGTTTGAGGAGGTATCCACATTTTTCTCTATCCAACTCATGATTGCGGATAATGGTGTTACTGGTGAGTTGGCTAATTTGATATTTTGGTTGTTACTGGTGTTGTCTACGTTGATGTTAGTAGACGCCACATTGCCATCATGTTGATACAGTGAAGCATAATCAAATGGTATCCGTGGAAGACTCGGAGGTATATATGACGCAATAGTATGAGCAGCCGACATCGTCATTATAGTGGTCATGAACCGCCCATGAATTATTTGTTCTATGGTTCCTTCAGAAAATCCATGGTCACGGAACGTAAAAACCGCTGGTCCGCGAGTTTCCAACGATAGAGTACGATTTAAGCGTCGATACCGCCGCACAATCTTTGAAAGTGTGTCATTTCGACGATGATGGTTTGTAGTATCAACTCTATTTTTTTTTATATTTTTGGTATTTTCGGTTATATTATTGCTACTCTGGGATTTGACTATTGACTTTGTCATTTTCATATTTGATTTTCCAGTAGATGTTATTATTGGCGTAGGTATTTGGCCAACTGCAGGCTGATGGTTTTGGGTTAATGCCGCCGGTGTTCTTCTGATGACACCCATTGCTACATTTGCAATTTTGTTAATGACTGATTCTGTCCTATCAACACTATTAACGTATTTCGAACTGAAGATTCCACCCTTACATTGTATTATTTTTCTACCATCAGGCACCACGTTTATACATTTGCTGCCAACACTCGAAATCATCGATGAAGTGCATTCAACCACGCCTATCTTTAATATTTGATTACTGCTATCATCCACGGGTGTTTTGTTCATAACAGCCAATACCTCTTTTGGTCTGTTGACATGGGCCATCTGTGTTGGACTGCCAAAAATAGACTTATGTACCGATGTTCCTGTCATTACATCTTTAATGTTATTTTGTTCACTGATAAGTGTTTTATTATCTTCATCTTTAGTTGAATTTAATTTTTTTAAATCTTCCCATTTGTCTTCTATTTGTATTGTTTTATCTTTATTAAAATATTCATTCTTCGTCAACTTCAAATCTTTGTTTATGTCAATATTGCTTATGTTATCTTTACATTTTATAATTGAATTCATGTCATGTATTTCCGATATATTTTCAATATCTGTTATCACTCGTTGTGTACTGGGAAGTGGTTTTTTTTTTATAATTTTAATTGTTAATGGTGATTTTTCTGAAACTTGCACACCAAAGCTAGCTTCGTTCGATGACTCAGTGCTAGAATCAGAATCTAATATTTCGATATCGTCATCAGAATCCACAAGATTAATAATGGGTATATTTTTGTCAATACCAGTATTTTTAATAAGAGAAGGCACCGATCGCTTACGACTAATGGAGTTAAACGGTGACTTGGATCTCTTCTTGCTTGACGATTTAAGTTTTTTACTATTATCATTAGTTTCATCTCCACTACTTAGCCGTCTTTTTTCCTGTAGTTGGTTATTAGAACGATGAGTATGTTTGTTATAACTGGGCGTGGGGTTATGTATTAGATTTTCTGAAACAAAAGCAATTGACGGTTGCTGTGTAGTTATCATCATTGGAAGACATGAAGTTTGTTTTGGCATCGGTGGTTGTTGAAGTTTTAATACTGTTGAATACACCAATGACTGCTGTTTAGCCGTCATTGGTTGATTCAATTCAAGTAATAATGAATAGGTCGACAATTGTTGTTGCGTATGTTTCGACGATGAAGGACTTTTCAAGTTCAATACAGCTGAATAAATGGAATTTATCTGTTCCGTCATCATTGGATGTTGCTGTAGTTTGATCAGCACGGAACAATTTGAAGATAGCTGAGTTGTATCAGACAACATGGGATGTTGTTCTGGGCATATTAATATCAGTAGGTCTTCGATTAGATCACGCAATCGTTGTTGTCGCCAATTTAGATGTTCGCGGATCCGTTGCAACTGTTGCAATGAACACAGGGTTATAGTAGATGAAGCCATCACCACTGGAACGTCATTATTTTGAGGTATTTGTTGTTTTTGCTGTTGAACACTCGGACGTCTTAAGTCTAACATGGATTTAACTGAAACTTCTTTCCGTCTTAACTGCTCAATATCATCCAATTGTTGTAACAACCAACGTCCAGGCATCTGAAGTGAAAGCTGCCACATTTCCATCATTGGTTTTAGTTTATTGTGTATAGTACTGAGCCTTCGTTTTAAAACCTGACGTCTCTCTTCCACATTTAGACATTGTTGGTTCGCTGATGTTGTCGCAGTTGGTTGATATGGTTGCATTGGTAAATGTGATATTAACTTAACCGAAGACATCGAGGATTGTTCTATAGATGTTAAAGGTCGCTGTGGGCTTAGTTTAACGGTAGAAGTCAAAGATTGTTGTTTTACGGTTGATGGTTTCTGTGGAGACAATATCATTGAAGTTATCGAAGGTTGTCGAACAGACATTATCAATGTCTTCGAAACTGATGGTTTTAGTGAATTGTCGATTTTACCAGGATGGATTTCGTTTAATCTATCCAGTTGTCGCTGCAACGAGGACCGTTGATTATGCAGGTTATACGCCAATGTCTTAAGAAGAAGCTTGGTAAATTTATTTGGGGTTTGGTGATTTTGCATTTCTCTGGTGTCAATGATAATATCTTGCTTAGCTACCGATCGCTGATTTTGCTTCCGTAGTCGCTTATTGCGATTTGAGTGTACCTGGAGTATTCTATTTCGTAGCAAGAACATGTGTCTTGAACTTATAGCTGGTGGCTTTATTTTCGTTAACATTTGACCACGATGGAACCGCCTCCGCGTTACTTGTTTATGCTGTTCTATTGGAGATTTATTTTGTACTTGGGGTTTATTTTGATTTAGGTGATTGTGTTGTTTTGATTGTTTTTTTGATGGTTGATAAACGACTACGTTTCCTTTACTACGTAATTGGCGAATATTGACTGATTCTTGATGTTTGTAAGATTTTTTTGGTTGATTTTCACTGGTATCGTTCAAATTTTGTGGTACTTGTTTTTCAAGTTTTTGATTTCCTTGTTTGTTTAGTGGGTGTTGTTTTAAAGCTAGTTTATGTGTTGACCGCTGTCGCTTAATGTTTTTTTTTGATTTTTTGCTTGATTTTGAAGTTTTATGTTTTTTCTGTTTTATTGGAGTTTGCTGAGAATGGTTCTTTGCTGCTTGCTTTTGTGTTGGCTCTTTTTGACGGTGTAACATTCTTGGTTGTCCTTGCATGGGCTGCGGTTCCAAAAGTCGCATTTGCTGCTGAAGTTGTTTTCGTTCAGTATATCTTAACGGTCCTCCGTTAAGCTGATCAAGAGTTTTAATTAAATTAGGCTTATTTATTTTTCTCATCAAACGTTCATTAAGCTCCCGACAAAATTTTCTATCGGTTGCCTTATATGAGAATAATTGCTTTAGTTTGAATTCCCATTGCTTCTGGTGTGCTTTACGTATAATTTCTAACTGCTTCCATCGATTACTGATACCATTGTGCTGATCTTCATACAATATTTTTGTTTCTATTTTATGTCTTAGTAGATCATCATCAATGAACACTGGTTGTTGATATGTGTCCCGTTTTTGGCCAACGACTGTTGTGCCAATAAGTTCATCATCACCATCATCATCATCGATTACAATTATTGGTATTTCTGATTGTTGTTGCCGCATATGGCCCGCCGCACGTAACGTATGTGCTTGTTGATGGTGTACTGGCAACACTTGAAAGGGTGTTCGTTTTTTTAGCTGCTGTATCCGTCTATCACGTTCTAAACGTTTCTTTTCTTTTTCCCATTGCAGGCGTTTGTCATAATTCAGCAGTAATTTTACTTGTTGTTCCTGACCATTTATCATAGCCTTCCAATGTAGATCTACTTGTTGATCAAGCTGTGAAATCTTGGATTGCAACTGTTCCAACCACCTTCCTTCATCGTTTGTCATCATACTTATTAAATGTGGTTCCATCCACTTTTGAAGCTTTATTTTATTAATCAATGTCGTACTACTTTTCGGCATAATGCCTATGACTGATGCAATTCTTGTGTCCATTTGCGGTCTAGTCAACTGCGGTAAATTGCTAATTGGCATCACTGCCACACGCGTTACATCTAGATCAACTTGATTGTCAACGCCCGTAACTAACGGTGATATTTGCCGTGGAAGACCAATTGTCGACCACCAAAGCTGTGATCCTCTACTCGTTTGTCCCTTTGTATTAACATTAGATTCATCTCCAGGCATAGTTATCTCGGGTAGAGTCGCAGTTATAGGCACTGATGTAGATTTGAAACGCTGCTGTTGCTGAAGAACATTAATTATTTGCTCGTATTTCTTTTTCACAATTCTACGCAACAATTGTTCATACAGTGGAAGTTCCTCGTCATAACATAACGTTGATGACACTTTAAATTTACTAACCATCCAATAAGGCCTCTTTTGCTGAATAAAGGACCGTCCAACGCCAGAATCTTGTTGCTGCTTGTCTTGTAATTTTTGAATCTTTTGTTCGTTAAGTTGTTGCTGCCGCTGTCCTAATAGGTGTTTTTGTTGTTCTAATTGCTCAATTCGTCCAAGTCGCTTATACTGATTAAGATGTTTTTGCCGTTCTGGCAAATGTTGCTCAGTGTGCTGTAACTTTTGTCTTTTTAGTATTTTTTGTTCCGCGAGATTTTGCCTGGCTGATGTTTCTGATTGCATTATTTGTTTCATTTGTAGTTGCTGATAAGCAGGTAGCTCTCGTTCAAGTCGTTCTCGCCCATACCGTCCAAGCCTCCGTTTTTGTTGATCCAACGAACGTACGGATTTTTGGTCATTATTACAGGAATAGTATTGATTAATCAATTCTTGGGTCCGGCGTAACCTTTGATCTTCGTCCATCAATTCATCGTTATTTGACTTTCCTTCGTATGCGGGCCATAGGTCACGCCAGTTTTTTAGATCATTTTGTTCCACGTTATTAACATCAAGTTTATTGGAAACTACTCCTGGGAAACGTATAATGTCGTCAGAAATAACAACATTTTGGTACATTTTTTCTTGCTGATTTTTGATTTTTAACAAAAGATTAGCTATTCGTTTCAAGACAGTACGTTCTTGACTATCGTCAGGTAAATTAAGTAAGGAAGTTGAATTGTCTAGTAGTATACATGAATTGTTAGTTGATGCTAGAGGCTGTTGCTGTTGTTCTTCTACGGACGGATTGCACTTAATAGAAGTCTTTTCAATAATATTTTCCAGCGGCCGAAGGTACTGTTGCAATTGGACCATATGTTGTGACCGTTCATTCAGAGGTAAAGTATCTACAAGTTTTTGGTACTCGAATATCATATTTTTCATTTCGATACGTTTGCATTTTTGTCTATCAATTTCAGATCGCAACTTCTGTTTCCGGTTACTTAGATTGTGATTTGAAACTTCAAATTTTGCTGATGTGTATGTCACTACTTTTTCCTTCGATGAATGCTGTAAGTCATTTCCCTTGTTTTGTATCGGGTAGCTTTGTGTAACAGCCGCTTCATATGCAACAGGTCGTTTATTCCACTGTGTCAATGGGGCCTTCCATTGCACCGATCGCAATTCTTCAACGTCCACTCGTGTGTCTGATACTTGACCCCTATTTGATGGCCTAATTATTTTATTAATAGAGTTATGTTGCTCTAGTTGATTAACGGGGTGTTTTGTTTGATCTTTATTATATGAATTCGTTTTTGTAACTGAAGTAATTGTCACTTGTTTTGAATTTCGTTTTGACCACTCCGTCAACGGGTTCGTTTTTAATATCAGTTTCCCATTCTCTTGTCGTTCTTGTTGAACTTGTTCGAATGTCTTTTTCGCTCCTGGCAATTTGTCCACATTTTGTCTTCGCTTTCGTTGTTCTGGTAACATTTTAGTATCATTAATTCTTCCTTGTTGCATCTGCTGCTGTTCCCGCCGTACTAAAAGTTCCGTCTGCAGTCCTTTGCTCACTTTATTACACTCTTTTGTGGCCAACGTTTTATCAGCTGACTCAGTAAAATTGCATTTATCACTCGTTGTGTGCGAATTTAAAGGATTCTGAATTCTGAATTCCATGGCACAGTCAAAAGATTTTTTTTGAACCATATTATTAATATTTCGTCCATGATCAGTCTCCAAGATTATGCAATCTTGTTGCCTCTCAACTGATGATTCTACAGCATCAATTTTAGAATTTGATGCACGCATTGGTTGCAACCGAGTTCGGACGCCAGGTGGAAGAATGGCCGCGGCTGGCAACCGATTAGTAGGCCTTGGTAACTGATCTATCCGAAGATCATGCAAAAGCGGAGGAAATGGTGGTTCAATAAATGACGACCCAGACGACTCTTCGTCTGAAGAATAATAATCACCACCACCATAATAAAAGAAATAATCACTCAATTGCTGCCCTTCTTCTCCATTTTTAGCTTTACTGCGATTCACAGAGCTAAATTCTTCTTGCTCTTCATTGTCATTTCCCCGATTCATATCCTGGTGTATGTTGCCTACTGGAACTTTTTGCCGCTTTGACCTCATTAGTTGGGAAGATGATAAATATGGCGACAAGACGTCATCCGTTTTCATGTTTGTCTCGTCATCTTCTCTATCGAAACCCTCCTGCTCTTGTTGCTCATCTTGGGCACGTTGCCGTCGTTCTTCCTCGTCACGTCGAATACGTTCCAGCTGTCTGTGTCGATCCAACAAAAATTGCTGTTGCTGCAAGTATCGAGCCCCGATTGTAGGATTTCTTGGAGTAGTATTAGTTTTTGAAGAAGCTGTTGATAGTAGAGGTGGTGGTGGTGGTGGTGGTGGCATAAGTTCACTTGCTCGCCGATCGTTGTCATCTTTTCCGGAAGGAGACACAGTACCTACAGTAGTATCAGTAGCAGAAGCTGTAGCAGTAGCAGAAGCTGTAGCAGTAGCAGAAGCTGCAGCAGCAGCTTTAGCAGTAGCAGAAGCTGCAGCAGCAGCAGCAGCTGCTGCAGCCGCTCTAGTTTTGCGGAGCTGAGTCTTCTTTGATGCAGCTAATGCTGCTTGAGCCGCCCGTGCAGCAGCATCAGCTACATTTACTACACTTCTTTTATCTTTTGGTAGCAGTGGTCTTATCCGGTTTCTAGTATCCCCTAAGCTATCAAATCGAGCTTGTTGAGGACTTTTATCTACCAATAATTCACAATTGATTCCTATATTATGTTTTCCTTTGTTTACTTTGTCTAGGTTATCTAAGGTTTGTCGCACCTTGATCTCTTCATTTTTTGTGTTTGCGGTAACTAAAGATGTTGTTTTTTTTGAAGAACTAATATTAGTAATAGCATTGGTTTTCACGAGACTATTATCGATAGTTTTTCCTTTGGCAGCAGACACACTTTTTTTTTCATCTGTTTCGACGTTGATATTTTTCTTGGTACTTACTGGTTTTTTTTTCTTCGAAGATTTCGTCACGACTTTTTTCTTTTGGGTGTCGGGCTTTTTATTTTCGGTTTCTATGGTTGTTGTCTTTTGAAGTTCCTCAGCATCTACCTTTTCCTTTTCAGCTGCTTTTCTTTTCAGCTCTCGGTCTATTTCTTCTTTGATTGTAGCCAATTCACGGGCTCGTAACTTTTTTCGTAATCGACGAATCTGTCTTCGGTATTGACATGGTTTGTTATCCGACTCTCCACACGGACAGTTCTTATTTCGGACCTCTAGGACATAATCAACATTACTACTTATTTGTAATCGTTCCTGCTTTATTACTTGTAGTAACTTGGTAATAGCTAAGAATCGTTGTCGGTCACGCAATAATCGTATCGTCA
The DNA here is from genome assembly GCF_005508785.2 of Acyrthosiphon pisum. Taxonomy (NCBI): domain Eukaryota; kingdom Metazoa; phylum Arthropoda; class Insecta; order Hemiptera; family Aphididae; genus Acyrthosiphon; species Acyrthosiphon pisum. The sequence continues at coordinate 16,107,404 of NC_042493.1, forward strand.
AGGCCGTTGATTGAGGACGAACATTTCGTTTAGATTGATGGTCAGCAATCGTAGGTTTCAACTGTTTCTTTCCACGATTTTTCTCTAGTAGGTGAACTTCTTTCCAATGTTGTCCGAGAAAATTTTGTTGCGGTTCTTCTTCATCATCTTTTTCATCGTCGTCTGTCTCATCGTCTTCAATAGCCGAGTCATCTGTAGGTAGGTACTCTCGGGAATCAATATTTGGCTGTTCTAAGTATGATCTATCAAAAAACTTCCGTATCCGAGATTTTAAGTTCTTCTCTCGGATTTTGAATTGTGCCAGCACTTGACGGCGTCGTCGTGACATACGAATCTGAAGCCGACGCAACTGTTCTCTAAGCCGGCCTTCTTGATTGGCGAGACAACGAAGGCGCTTTTTGAGTTCACGCAACAATTTTGAACAACCATCTCGTAATCGCACCATTGTATCTAACCGTTTTTGTTCTTGTAACCGTTGCAATTGTAATATTTTCGTGACTTTTGCATTTTGTTTCTTTGGAAACCTCTTCTGGTACTGTACTTGCCTTGCTCTTCTCACCTTTTCTGTGTTTTCAGCTACCTCCATCAGCAACGGAAGCAATTTGCTTGATGGTGGCTTTATCAAAACCGCCGCAGCTACAGCATCAGCAACTTTTTTTTTCTCTTGTTCGTGGATCGATATTTTCAGTGTTGAGTGTTCATTGTTTTCTACCAATGAAGACTTGCATGGCAAATTATTTGGCCAATACCAATGGGCCAAGCTACCAGGTATATTAGGGTACCAGTGGTCACTTGGGCCACGCACTTGTGGCACATCTGCGTATGTGTACAATCGTAACGGGGACCCAGTTTCGGAAACACCTTGGGAACGTGCTTTACGTTGTTCTAACCACTGACAATTAAGTGGCAACCACGTTAATAAACTGGTGACTAATGCGTTATGCAACGGTACTCGCTCAGCTAAAATAGCCTTAACTTCTTTTTTTTCAATATTAATATCCATGTCTTCATTTATTTCAGCCACTTTTTTTGATGTAGGTGATTTAGACGCAGTTGAATTAATTAGGGAACTATTATCTTCTTTAATCTTTGATATGTTGGCTACCGCCTCCTTTTTGACAGTTTTTTTCGAAGTTGTATTGTTGGTTTTAATAGATGAATTTTTTCTATTGTTATCAACATCGACATTTTTCATCAGGGCCATCCATGAAACATACAACACCTTGCGAATCTCACGATCAAACTCTTCACGCGATAACCGGTTTGCCATCCAGTTTCTCAAAATGTCATCATATTGAGCCTGGTATTTAGGTCCTAAAACCACTTTCAGTGCATCGTACCGTTCTTGAACGAGACGTTCAGCTTCACGAACTAAATTTCGTTGCTTACGTATGGTTTCGTCATCGTCATCATCATCCGACGATGATGATAACAATAAATCTTTTTCACTAACTGGCACATTTTCGTTATTCTTTCGTTTGATAGAAAGTTGATACTGTTTTTCAGAACCAGCTTTTTCTATTTGCCGAAAATGTTCTGGTTCCTTTGATTTTTCACGACTATTGATCGTTTTCTCTTCATCTTGTATTTTCTGATCTTGGTTTCCATTTACAACTAACGACAAACGGTTTTCTGAAGATGCCTGTTGTCTGAGCAGTAATTTTTTCTGTAATTGCTGCTGCTGTTGTTGTTTAAGATGTTGCTGAAGTAAAACTTGTTCACGGAGCTGTTGTTGGTGCTTTTGTTGCAGTTGTTGCTCTTTGAGTTTTTTTTGTTGTTGTTGTTGCTGCCGTTGTTGCAATAGAAGGCGTTCTTGAAGTTTCTGTCGTTGTTGTTGCTGTATCTCGAGTTGCTTTTTCAACTTTTCTGGTTCCGGTTTTTCTGGTTGTTGCAATTGTCCTACTATCACACCACTACGTTGAGGTTGTTCCAATTTATGTTTTAACTGATCTATTTCTTTCTTCTGTTTAAGTTTTTGTTGTTGTAGTTGCTTGTTTATTTGTTCCTGTGAATTTTTTTGTGATGGTTGTATATGCAATTGCTGTAACTGTTGATGGGACTGTTTAATATGTAGCTCCTTTGCCAGACTTTCATTAGACAAGTTTAGGTTATTTTTCTGCTGCTGCGTTAGAGGAACAACAGTACCTTGAGATAATTGCCCTTGTTGCAGTTGTTTTTTTACTAAATCTTGTTGTTGCTGTAGTTTTTTTACTACATCTTGTTGCTGCTGTTGTTGTTTTTTTACTATGTCTTGTGGCTGATGTTTAATTTTTACTACATCTAGTTGTTTTTGTTGTTTTTTTACTATGTCTTGTTGTTGCTGTTGGTTTATTACATCTAATTGTTGCTGTTGGTTTTTTACTACATCTAGTTGCAGCTGTTGATTTTTTACTACATCTTGTTGCTGCTGTTGTTGTGTGGGCTGCAATAATTTATGAGCCAACTGTTTTTGAAGTGTGATTTGCTGTTGAGATTGTTGCTGGTTAGTTAATTTTAAAATTTGTTGTTGGCCTGCTATGACGACACGTTGCTGCTGCTGTATCGATCCTATCGGCCGTTGTATCACCTGCTGATTAAGTACTACTCCATTTTGTGAGGACGATTGCATTTGCTGTGTCTGCGATGTTTTGAGTTGACCAATAACAATACGTTGTGACACTGGTTGATGTTGATGCGCAATCTGATGTTGCTGTTGACTTGAGGTGGATGTAACAACACGTTGAACCTGCTGTTGGCCAGTAGGTGCGACAACAACACGTTGCAATTGCTGTGGTTGTTGTTGGATGTTTGATGTTTGGGTGACCACGTTTTGCACCTGATGTGACTGTTGTTGACTAGTACCTGGAATGACAACATGTTGTAACTGCTGTTGCTGTATTTGCTGACCGGTGTTTGTGACAACAACACGTTGCATCTGTTGATGTGTTACAGTGGTCGGAACAACGACACGTTGCATTTGTTGGGATTGTGGTTGTCCGTTGTTCCCTACCATGACACGTTGAATTTGTTGTTGCTGTTGTTGTTGACCAGTTCCTGTAACGACAACACGTTGCATCTGTGGAGGTTGTTGGCCAGTGTTTGTTACAACAACACATTGCATCTGTTGTGGTTGCTGACCGGTGCTATTGTTAGTAACCACGCGCTGCGGTTGCTGTGATGACAACTGCTGTTGCTGTGGTTGATTGCCCAAAACGACGATACGTTGTGGATAATTTTTATTCTTTAATAATAACTGTTGTAGCTGCTGCTGGAGTAGTTGTTGAGTATGAGGAGGGGGCTGTTTTTTTGACTGTTGTTGTGTAGACACGGAAGAATACTGATTATTCTGTTGCTGTACAATCTGCGATTGTTGCAACGAATTGTTTTTTTGTAGTGCTGGAGGCTGTCTTAAAACTTGAGATTGACGTTCAACTTGAGTCTTTGGTACAACCTGTGTTTGTGTTATCAGCTGAGGTTGTTGCACAGTTTGTAGTTGTTGCAAATTTTGTAGTTGTGACACATTTTGTAGTTGTTGTACACTCTGAAATTGCTGCTGCGGTTGTTGTAAAAATTGCGATTGCTGTTGATGATGCTGAGGTTGTTGATTAAGTTGAGACTGTTGCATTAGTTGTGATTGTAACTGCTGCAGCGGCTGTTGTCGTTGTAAACTAGGTTGTTGCTGTTGTTGGATAACTTGTTGTCGTTGTAAAATAAGATGGTCTTCTTGATTTTTGTCTTCGTATTTATTGTTATCATCGAGGGTTAACAGTTCTATAATGGCTTGATCTTGATTTTTCTGATGTTCCAGAAGTTGCTGCTGGTTCAAATTACCATGTTGCATACCCCGTTGTTTCATAAAATCCTGATTCCGTATCAACAGTTGTTGTTGGTTTGGCGATAATTGCTGCTGCAAATATTGCGGTTGTGCTTGTAATACCTGCTGCTGTGGCTGAGAAATCGGTTGTGTTTGTAAGAGCTTCTGCTGTGGTTTTAACTGTTGCTGTTGTTGTTTAAATTGCGGCTGTTGGAGATTAAGCTGTTGTTGCTGCTGTTGTTGTTTTAATAATTGCTGGTGTTGGTGTTGCTGTTGTAATTGTTTTTGCAACAGAAGTTGCTGTTGCTGCAATAGCTGCTTTTTGTCCTGCTGCTGTGGCCGTCCAGGATCCATTGTCGTGACAGGTTAACTAAAATCTTTGTAGCTATAGTTACCTATACACTAATATACCTAAATAAAAAAAAAATAATAATAATGTTGGTACTTATGTTATTAAAACCTTATCAAAGATCGAACGTATATGACATAGTTGGGATATCAACCAACTTTTATATAATGCGTAAGTAATAAGAAAATATGTTTCAAACTGATAACTTATGCTTAGATTTATACAATTATGTAAAATCTTACGTGAATCGTTATTTGCCAACAACAATTTTAAATCAATTTTTTCTTTTCTGTTTTTAATTATAGATACTATTTGAAGTGATTTTTATAAGTAATTATATTGGGTAAATTTAAAACAAGCACAACACACAAATAGGTGCTGTGCCTATGCATTCTAATATATTTTTTCAAATTATTCTAACATTCAACATTTTAAATAATTAAATAATAATTATAAAATTGATAACATGGAATAGTTCTGTTTTTTAAGCACCTAAACTTACACACCATATACAATATACCCAGATCTTTAAAAATATAAAATCCATCAATGTAATGACAATAATAAAATACTGTGTGAGCATATTTAGAAATATTGTATTTTGAATTAATTAATATGAAACATAAGTTTGTTTGAATTCACTATAAGACAAGCAAATTTATATCATGTAATAATTTGTGTGTCGGATGACCCATCCTTGAAAAAAATACTTCATACTATGTCTTCTGAAAAGTATTAAGCATATTGGTTATACCCGAAACAGAAGAAGCAGTATTTTTTTCTAAGCGATGCTCGTTATAGTGATTTCTACTGTACCTAGTTATTTTGGGATTCTTGGAAATATATTTCTTTTAATGATAATGATATAATTATAAATAATATTTCTTAGAACTATGCATAGGTTGAACTGCACTCAACTTTTAAGGTAGTTCTTAACTATATATTAAGTGCGATAGATATATTTTATATATTGGTTTGGTTGTTTAGATTAATAGATTACATAGATTTCAAAAAAAAAATAAAATTATTTCTTCTAAGTTGATGTATTATAATAACACATATCTTACCTGGAACGAAAACATTAAATTAATCAAGTATTAATTATAATGCCTTTGTCTTCATCAACTTGCATATGAAAAGGCTAATGAATTAACTAGTTTGAAGCTGTTTTCGTGAAGGTACCTATAAGAAAAAATAAATAAAATATAGACAATATTTATTTTCTCTAAAAAAAAAAAACTGTAGGTACCTAAATGTTGTGGGTAAATTATTATTTATTATAGATAAATAATAATCATTGATTTTATCAAAAAAAAAGGACAGAACTTAATCTAAAATGACATTTTTGTAGTTTTAAATCATTTAAAGACAATCAAAAGAGTGAACTTAAAAGTATCAAACTTAAATGTAAGGATATAATCTAGAATATGTTAATATTTATATTTCAAAGTGAGTTTTAAGTATTTGCTTTCCGTCGTAATTCCCATTTCTATTATTTAGTATATATTTAAATAAAATGTTCAAAAATACCTTTTTTTTGCTACTTTTTAAAGCATAATTTTAATTTTTCATGCATATTTCAACATTTTAGTGCATTTATTTATGCATATTTAAGATTTTTTAGCAAATATTTGGTTGGTTTTTAACACATATAAATCCGCGCTTTACTTATAACTATATAAGCCGGGATATAAGCTAAAACATTTATAAATGCTCAAATTTGTTTAAAACTTAAAGATCAGTAAAAGTCTAAGAGATGCACCCAGGATAATATTTTTACATTTATATTGTATAATTGATTAAGTAATTCTAATATTAAAGATGATGACACAATATTGGTTCTTCTATGTCATGCACTTGTAAAACGGAATCAACAATAGCTTCCTCTCAACGGAAATAATTATAATCTTTACTACTTCACTATTCTTGCCACTAAATAAAACTTTTTTTAGTTTAGGTAAATGCGTTTAATTTAACTAATAAACATTGATATCATTACTTCAAACATATTTTGATAATAATTTTAAGTAAATATGAGCATTATTTTTAACCATGACCTTTTTCAGATTTTATATGTTGTGAACCTTATTAATTACTGTGAACAAAGATATATAGGTATAAAATAAGTAAATATATTGTTAACAGATTGTATAATTTAATTATTTACACATAAAAAATAATACTAATAATAATAAAAAAAATATTTATGATATCAGAAATATACATATATGCAGTACGCACATGTAATAAATACGTCATCGTACAAGCTATAAAATCTAAGGAGGGTTATGGTTCAAAATAATGCTTATATTTTTCAAAAAGTAGCGACCCTAGAGTACGCTAGTTTAATCTTATGACTCATTTTGGTACGTTTTTTCATGTTGGCCGTAAGAGTCTGGTCTCATTACTCTAGTCTTTATGGTTAACAGTTAGGAAAGTCAAGGCTAAATTCTTGGCAAAAGAAGATTGCTATTTAGTAATTTATGTAGATGTATTAAAGCTGGATGTATATAAAAAAAAAATTATAACCATCAAAATAATAACAGATTATTTTAAATATTATCTATAAGAAGAAATTAATCATAAAAATAGTGATGTTATTATTAGTTTTCCAACCACCAAATACATATGGATTTAACAAGTCTTAAATAAAAAAAAAAATCCAGTATATAATAACACAATAACACATATACGTAGAACGTAGATAATAGCAATAGCACGGTATGATTGTTGAGAAAGAGAAAAATAGCCAAACATAAAACACTAGTGACTGAAAAATGGTTCATGGATTAGACTCATTAGAGCAACATCTTATCCATATTGAATAAAAAATAACTAGCAAAAAACTCGTAAAAAAATATGTTATAAACTTAAATGACGTAAATGACACAAAAGACCAGTTATAAAAACAAATTAGTCGAATTTTGTAAACGTGTTTAGTGTTTACAGCTGTTATTTGTTGATCGTTGCCGGCCGGCTTCCGATCGGTATGATTCGGCGTATGGAAGGGGAACCAATGTGCAGCGACGGACGCGTTTTCATAGATGGAACTTGTGGGCCATAGTATATATATATATATATATATATATTATCACTTATAAAGTATAAATCTACTATTTGTTATTATTATTATTATTATTTTTATTTTTCATATGTTTAACTTTAGTATTGATTGGCTCAAGTATTGATTTAGATTTTCAATAATGGTTTAAAACCCATGTTAATGGTTTTGCATTTCATAAAAAATATGAAGACCCTCCTGGACTAGATAGGTACTGAAACATTTTGAACACAAAGAAGCTGTAATAAAAGTTTTGAGCATGGTCACATTAGAAGAGATAATGATGGACCAACAAACAAATTAAAATGTAACTAAAACTCAAAGAAAATTATAGAAAAAGAGAATATTAGCTTCAAAAATCTCAAAATTAAACAGAGAATTATTATTTCACAGGGATTTAGTTTAAAATTAATTCATATAATAGGCACATAGGTACCCTACTGAATCGACTACTATGGTCATATTAGTATTAATCACTAATTACTAACATATTTTGAAATTTATGTGAAATGTGTGTAGAATTCCAAAAGAAGCAGATCAATTGGTATACTTTCAAAGTTAGGTCCAGCAATGGAACCTTAAACATATATGTCTACAGACTCACTGGAAAGTTGTGTATGTATGGCTACAGATCTTTTAAGAAATAATTATTAATTTCATTATCATATTTTTGCTAAACCATTTCTCCAGATAAGCGTTTACTTAAACATCTAAATTATAAAGACTAAAATATGTAGAACTACAAGATAATATATTGGTTTTATATAACTTATTGACGGCATAGCCCAACAACACATAAACAAGACAATCCTCGAGGACCAATATAATTTTATAAATTCAAAAGAATTTATGGGTTAAAGTTTTTAATATATTATATAATAATAAAATTAAAAAATATTTTTAATACATTTTAATATAATCCTTATATCACGTTAATATTCACATTTATCATCTGTTTTAAATCTAATGATCTAAATCAGGGATGGGCAACTGGCGGCCCGCTTACTATTTTTCACTGGCCCGGCTACATTTCAATTTAGTTAGTAAAAATATATAATGTTAAGATTTTTCTGTATTTTATTTATTATATTTATAAAATTATTAAAACTGATATAATGTTTATATGTAAACAATATTATATTATTGATAGGCGTATAGTTAACATTAAGTTTTTCTTTTTTGCTTTATCTGGCCTGCTAGATTTTCACACATTCAAAATTGGCCCTCTAGTATCATTGAGTTGCCCAACCCTGATTTAAATCAATGGTGCCAAAAAGGCACTCCAAGCTCATTTTAGGGGCACAACGACTCACCCGAGAATGAAAAAAATTATTTACAATTTATTATAGTTAAAAAGACAAATAATTGTTATACACATAAAATTACTTAGCGCACTATCTAGTAAAAACATATCTTCCTGTCTAAAAATGTAATGAATAAAGCCATACAAATAGTCAACTCCATCAAGTCACAACCTCTGAAATCCACACTTTTTAAAATCTTGTGTGACGATATGGGAAGTATTCATAGTACATTACTTTTCCATACAGAAATCAGGTGGCTATTTTGCGGTAATGTTAACATGGAATTGCGGACTGAAATTTCTTCATTTCTAATGGACCGCAACGCTACATTAGCTGAAACCATGAATGAAGTGACTTGGCTTTGTCAACTACCGTACTTGGCAGACATTTTTAATAAAATTAACAAACGCAATAGGAGCGAAGCAATAACAATACTCCTACCCTTTGCTACCACTTATCTATGTGAAACAGGATTTTCGGCCCATGTGGCTACTAAAACCAATTACTAAAATCTTAATCTAGAACCTGACCTCCATATCCAGTTGTCAAAAATTGAAGAAGATATTGCCAAACTTTCCAAAAATAAACAGCCACAAAAATCCCATTAGTTTTTCACATTCATTTTTAACTTTTAAAGCAGTTTTTCTATTTTGAAATATTTTTTCTCTTTATTTTCAACTATAATTTTGTAATTTGTTTATAATAAGTTAAATAAAATTATTTAAATCTAGTAATGAAAACTAGTGTTCAATTCTATCATGTTCTTTGTAGTATTCACATGGAGGAACCATCGATAAATTTAGACCAACTAAAGGGCACTGCCAGGCTAAAAATGTTGAAATCCGCTGATCTAAATAAAAAACTAAATTAAACTTTGGTGAGTTAAATAAATTGTACAATTAATAGGACAGGGTTACTACTCACTTTTTTCTTCAAAAAAGTGAGAATAGTGAGTATTATTTGTAATTAAGTGAGTAAAATTTTAGTAAAAAGTGAGTATTATTTTCATTGTGAGTTTTTTTAATCAAAAATATAAAAAAAAATACAACTGTTTTTAATATTTTCATTTTTTTATTGTTTATTATTAAAGTACATAAAGTTACAAGATATAACGTAATTACAGTCTTATAAAAACAATATAATATATTAATAGTTATAACAGTATGAAGTAAATAAATATAATTTAACCAACAAATATAATAATTATAATATATTAAAAAACTGGTTTAAAATGAATTAAGAGAAAATAATAAACATATCATATAATTAAAACATCTTTAGTTACCTTACCCAAATAATCCTTAAGTTTAAAGTTTAAAATTATGGTAATTTATATTTTTGGTAAATTAATCAACTAACATTAAAATAACAAACATCACTTTTTTTGTTAATAAACATATTTTATATAATATTAATAGGAATCTCAGTCATTTTTATCAGTCTTTTGCTTTTTAATAAAATTAGTAATTAGGCAGTTTTTTCTTTTTTCAATTTTTTTTTGAATGAGATTTGCTTCTGATTCATTTTCTCGCTCTTCATTTCTTAATTTTGTGGCTGCTTCGATCATACTTTGGGCTATTTTTGCTTCAACAGCGTCATTTTTATTAAGTGCTTTTTTTAATCTTTTATTCCCATCGTTTAATAATTGATCAGATGCTTTCTTTTGATTAATTTGAATATTTACTGCAGACTTAAGCTGCCCTTCTAGATGTTCTATACCTTTTTTTGTTTTCTCTACCTCTGCCAGGTCTTTTTGTTTTTGAATTTCTTCATTCTCCCTTTGTTGTCTTAGCTGATCTGTTTCCTGTTCCAGTTTTTTTTTTTTATCTAAATAAGTCATATAATTTTGTCTAGCCATCTGTGCACTAACCATCAATTTTTTTGAAATGGGCACCATGTCTGGACGGTTTTGATAAAACTGTAACCCTGACTTTATGTTTAGCCGAGCGTTTAACATCCGACAAGACATGGCTGTCTTATCATCTGTTATTACATTACTAGATACTGAAAATTGACGTTCAACATCAGCACTGCCATGTGATAATGTTAGGCTAGCAGTTACAACTTTACAAATATTTGGATATTTAACATTACCAAAACTATCCTGAATTTGTATAAATTGATTCCAGTAGTGATCTATGCGCATTTCACCACCTAATCCATTGTTGAAGATCTTAGCTTGCAATTTAGATTCACATCTAAGCAATCTCCACTCATCTGCTAGGACCCCTGGGTCAACTTCAAAAGGTAAATATGTAGATATCTTAACTACTTCTGAGCAACTTCTTTCAACTTGTAATTCAGTTGGCATTAAACAACGAAAATATTTTATTTTGGTAGCATGTAGAAATGAAGTTTTATTTAATATATGTTTTCCTGCCGATATGTAATGAGCTTGAACCGATTTTAAAAATAATAATTTGCATCTTTCTGATACCAATGATAAAATTGTTGATACTTGAATAGGAAGTTCAATTAAATCTAATGATTTTAAATTATCATGGTCAAATAAAGAAGTATTATTGTTCCAGGTCTTCAATACTTCCGCCTTACAAACTTTACCAGCAATTACTATGATGAGGTTACGCAATTCAGAGTGTAATACATGAATAAGAGGCTCTTGACGTTGAAATATTAAAGTAAATTTTTGAAATATTTTAGCACTATTTATTATAAAAATTATTTCAGCTTTTACAGTTGGCTCATTTAAAACTTTGTGAATTCTTAAATATTTAGGAGTCTTCATAAGTTCACTCCTATGTTGTGGAATAAATGTTTCGAAATAATATATGATTCCATCCCATTGTTCAATGAGTCTCTCAGCTGCTGGTCCTAACGTAAGCCAACGCGATTCACAATGTTTAATAAAACGATGTTTTGGTAATTTTTGTTTTATTTGTATGTCTGTAAAGTCTTCTAAACGTTTTGGCCAATCTTTAAAAAAATAATAAATACTTATTATCATATCAGATATATCCGATCCAATGTGTTGCAGGCCTTTCACAAAAGCATTATGCACAGTATGGATATTACAAGACCCAATTTCAACTAGCCCTTTTCCACGATGTGACTTTATATTACTATTTATTATCCTTGCTACTTTTTTATTCACATTCGGGCCATCTGATCCTAACATAAGTAGCTTTTCTTTTGGCAGATCTGCATTATCCAACGCTATCATTAAATACTCGATAATTTTTTCTGCATTAGCGGAAGTTATGAAAAATGTTTCTAAATGCACCACAATTATTTCATTTTTATTCTTACTCCAATAACGAATAGCCACCTGCAGTTCTTTTTTCCCTTCAGCATTCGTGGTCTCGTCGTACAACATTGTATAGTATGAACTGTGAATATCATCTATAACAATAGATTTAAAATATGGTCCTAAAGCATCAGATATTAAGTATGACATCTTAGAACGCCCAAGAGTGAACTGATCAGGAAAAGAGTCTGGAAACATAGATTTAAATATTTCACTTAAACCATCACATGAAGTAGCAGACATGTTACAAATTACACTTTTTATTGTCCAAATAATTTCTGCTTTAATTGCCTGCTCATTTTTACAATACATTTTAATGCCCAATGTATGTAATGGCGTTTTAGTGTTTTTCTCAGTGACACTCTTTTCAATAGCATCAGTGTTAGTTTGTTTTGCTACACTACCATACAAATGTAATTGCTTAATACCCAATTTATCTATACATTGGGATTTATGTTTTTTTGTACTTGCATGCTGAGTCAGAGACTGAAAACCTTTGTTATCACAGTTGATTGTGCAAGCACAAACAATACACAATATGTTTGTTGTTTTTTCACATAATCTTGCCCATTCACCGATTTTGAAACCACCACTATCAATTTTTTCAAACCATAATTTATTTATACTGCACTTCTTTGATTCACTCATCTTGAAATGAGGAATTAAATCTATAAAACACATTGACATAACTTTATATTAATTTTAATTATATTTAATATTTACATACAAATTATCAATTATTATTTAAAATTGTTTCAAAACTATAATAATAATAATAATATTCAGTAAGTACAGAAGAAGGATCGGCATACAGTTTACATAAAAAAAATTAGTGAATCATTTAAATAAATATTAATAATTTTAATAAATATTTAATATTACACAATTGACAATGATTACCTATTGCAAATCATTAATATTCAGTGATTGGGAATAATGCGCAGTGAGTAGTGATCAAATGTCAAATCACTACATACTACAAATTACTAATTTCCAATATGAACATTTAAAAAAAAAATTATGATAGTAATAGCGAGTCAATTATTGGAGGCAAGTAGCTGTAGCGTTGGCGCGCTGCTACAAAAAACCTGTAGCGTCCCGATCACTGTTAATATTTAACTTAAACAGAAATGCTAAGAGTAAGACCTAAGCCAGAGAAAAAATGTGATTAAACATGTTATTTTATTTATAACTTCTTACAGATTATAACTAAATTTACTAAACTTGATAATATTATCCTATGTCTATAGGTACATTAAAATGAACCTATTAGTATTACTAACTAAATAACGAGATACTGAATTTTACTTACTTATGTTTGCTACAAATTAAAGTTTGGTGATTCCAACTCGGCGAAAACGAAATTGTATTTAAAACATTGTATTTTATAACAATGAAATATTAATGTAAGATTATACTAAAACTAAATAAAAGTGATAACACTGATAACTGCGAAAATGCGGCTTTTCGTTTACGGTCACGGTATATTGTCATAATAGGTAATACTAATATTATTGTTCTATGCTAATATATTAATTGATAGTAAATCATCTAACCACAGCCTGCTACTGCAGGCTGATACAGATAATAATAATTATTATCTAAATCTGTGTATCTAACATGGTTAATCAATTAATTTATTTAGTATTATCAATTTAACATAAACATATTATACATATATTATAATATAGATTACGGAAAATGGAAAATTCGTAGGTAATTCCATGATAAATATTTATAGAATTTTCGAATATTTAATTTAAACACTTATTTATAAAGAGCTTAAAAAAGTGAGAAAAGTGAGTTTTTTTAGGAAAATCAATGAAATAGTGAGAAAAAGTGAGCACCTTCAAAAAAAGTTAAAATAGTGAAAAATAGTGAGATAGTAGCAACCCTGATAGGAGTGAAAAGGGCATAGTCAACAGTAGCAACCAATTGTATACATTAATAGATAGGTTATTTATAATAGAATAAAAAAATTTCACATAGATAAATAGTGTTACAAAATCTGCAAAAATGTGATATTCCAATATAGGAATTACAACAGTTGAACTTACTGGAACATAATTTACAGAAAGATGAAAAGCCGCATAGAATTCCAAGAGGAACAAAAAAAAACTGTGCGTGTAACGAGTACGCACAGATGAAATGAAACTTCTTTCAGTCATTTACCTCATAGAATATTAGATTTGTATTGGAATAAAACATAAAACAATAAAAAAAGCTAAATCAAACTTGCAAAATTAAACGAATAACCTGATCTTAACACCATATTTTTTTTGTTTGATTAAAGTAGATTAACAAATATAATAATAATTAATATTTATAATAATATAATAGGTTATCGGGTGTCCGTGAAAACACAAAAACGTAAAAAAAAAAGGAAAAAAAATGTTGTTCCTAGACCGGAATCAAACCACCTCTTCCGTGATTAGTAGCTTCATGAACTGACCACTACGCTATTTCAATGTGACGGCGGTAAGTAACACGCCATAATCTTTTTTTTTTTGTACCCTCTGTAAAGAAGTTTCACTTCAAAAAGATAGAAAATATAGAAATAGAACATATCAATTTTAACATACAATGAAAAAAAGATATATTAGGTTAGGTTTAAAGCATTTATTAAATTTAATTCTACAAATACAAATTTCAATTACACATAAAATTAAATATTAAAAAAGGAATTTACGACCATATATTTGGTCAAGTTACTTTCATTAAAACTCATTCTATAGGGTGCTAATATAGTTTTATGCATAGAAAAAACCTTTCCACGTCAACCGAGGTAATCGGTGCATATTTCATATAAACTAAATCATTTAAATCATACTGTTGCACATTTATGTTTAGTCAGTGGAGTGTTTAGGGGGTGGGCCCGCTACGCATGAGCCCACCCACATACTTATATGTTATATAAGTACTAGACTAGTGTAAGTCCGATGCTCAATGAAAAATGATAATATTATTTATAAATAGTTAGAAAAAAAATTGTTTTGATTAGGTATTTAATAAAATGTATAGCACTATGAGTGAGTGAGTGAGTAACGTATATATGTATATTATACGTATTCATATTTTCAGTATTACAGTATTATTATAGTCAACGACAACGACACAACACTGAGGCTCGTGGTCTTCTAGTTTCTACATTTTCAAATTTTCTTCATTTCATGTAATTTTAACTCTATTTTACTTGGATGGTATTTTAGGTCTCATTAACAACTTATCAGTTTATTAGCAAAAATCTTCTCTAGATATTATCAAGTGTTTGAAATTAGTAAAGACAACAAAAATGTTATTACAAAATATGAGAAATGAAGACAAATTTCTGTGATTGCTACTCAAGAGTTAAATACAACAATACCATGTAACCAAACTACTACAACCTCAATTTCTATGCTAAGTAGAAAAATGAATTTATCATCAAAATTGAACAATAGTTTTGTTTATTCTACGGTTGGTAAAATTAATTCTTTCAAACTCAAGACTGTAAATGAAAAATATGAAATTCGACGTCAATACTTTGAAATTATAGACACAATTATACAAGAAATGAATTATAGATTTGATGAAAATATAGATATATTAACTGCTGTTGATGCATGTGATCCAAATTCCAGTAATTTTATGGACATTGAAAAATTGAAATACTTGGTAAATATTTATGGACGAGACAATGTGTAATATAGAAACCTCGATAGAAACTATTGCTTCTCAATCAATTTTAGTAAGAAATATGTTTGAAAATACTCCAAACATTGTAGAGCTTTACAAAGAATTAACAATTATAAAACCCGCTTTTCAAGAAACTAAGGAAATAATTACTCGAGTTTTAGTGATACCTGTGACAAGTGCGACTGCTGAGGAGCTTCTCTGCGATGCATAGAATCAAGACATATTTAAGATCTAAAATGACAAGTGAAAGACTTCATAATTCTGCAATTTTATCAATAGAAAGGGAACTGAGTGGACAGTTAATACAAGATCCAACATCAGTCATAGATGAATTTGCCATGAGCAAAAACCGTAGATTATCGTTTTCTTTATAATTATACCATACATTAAAAATATTTATTTGATTTTTAATTTGTAAAATGTGTATGTTTTAATATGTATTATTAATACCAAAAGTATACATTTTTATTTGTGTTTTCAAAAGATTTGAATATTTAAAGTTTATGTTTTAGTAAAAGGTAAGATACCTATTGGTAATAAAAATACTAAAACTTTTAAATAGATCAAATTGTAGTATAAGGAGGAGGTAAAACCATTCTGAACTTAATTTTTGTGGCCCGTCCACAAAAAAAGTTCTGGACACGCCACTATGTTTAGTGCAGTGCCATTATGAATACTATTGATTTTTTTAAGTTCTACGCATCCATTATTCTTTGAAAAAACACCATTGCACTTTTCTAAAATCAATTTCGCTACTTCACCATTAGCTTCCTCTAACTTGTGTTTCGCTTCTCACACAGTACATATACTCTTTGCCAAAACTATACAATTTTGGCACAATAACGATAGTTATTTTATTAGTCATATATTTATTACTGGTTTTTACACTGGTTTTATAATTTCTGGTACCTAATAATAATATAATCCAAGTACCTATAATATGCATTGAAATACCTAAGTTAAATTTTCAAAAAAATATGTAAAAATTAAGAAAAAATAACCAAATGGGGGAAAAGCAAAAAAAAGTTTACTTCATTAAAATCAGAAACCTATTTATATATAAGAATTATCTTTCTATCACACTCCCCTCAAAAGAAGCATTTGCTACAAAATCCAAACCCTAGTTATGAATAATTATGTGATTTCAACCAATAAAATAAATAGATGGTTGAAATATCAGGTGCAGCACAGGCTGCAGAGGCTGAACCAGTAGGACCCTATATATTTTTGAGTGATAATCAATCAAACTTATGGTTTTAATAATAATAATAATTTTTAGTATTGCAAAAGTACAATTAATTTTTAAAATTATAATAATGGATAATATAATATTAACTATTAAGTAATATACCTATATAAGTAAAAATCGAGGTAAAAATATACAATTAATCAACAAATAAAAATAATAAAAAAAAGATGAGAAATAAAATAAAAATATACAAGATACAGCATATGTACACACTTTATATTATTTTTATTGGACAATATTGCTTAAAGTAAATCAGAGATGATGGTGTTAAAAATGTTCTTAGTAATAACTATTTGTTGGAAGATCTCAAGTGCATGATATAAATATAAGTAGGTATATAACTAGTTATATTTATATCATGTATTGTGGAGATATGGATGTCATTATAGTGTTGTTGTGCTTATGAAAACAATTGAAATGAGTGGCACTCGAATTTTAAAACGGTAAAAAATATTTACTGGAAAAAAAATGATCGGTAAAATGTACCGAGCTCCCATCTTTAAGTACGTAAATAGCAAATTTTACTCTCAGCAGAACATGTGTAGCTCAGTCAATTTAAAAATTAGAGTGAATTGACTTCTTATAAAATCTAAAGGTAAGATTATCTAGATTTATTATCTAGACAACCTCGTGGGCTTTTTTTTAAAATTTTAAAGCGAGTTATGTGCATTTTAAGATGTTAAAACAATTTTAAAATACTCATAACTCGCGTTAAAGTTAAAATATAATAAAAAGCCCATGAAGTTGCCTAGTTAAAAATCTTACCTTAGATTTTATAAGAGGTCAATTCGGTCTAATTTTTAAGCTAACGGAGCTACACGTGTTCTGCTGAGCGTAAAATTTGCTATGTTACGCACTTGTAAGACGGAGAGAACACATGCAAGAATCACGTCCTCTTAAGGCTTTGAGTGTTTTGATAATAAATATGCAGATTGAGTTGAGAGTTGTTTAAAAGTTTATTTTTGAGCGATTTATATCTTATTAGTTTTTTGATTTAATAAGTGGAATACCTCAATTATCTTTGATAACAATATCTTTTTCACCAGTGGCGCCCAACTAAATTTTTTTAGGGGGGGGGGGGGCAATGAAAATAACTAATCTTCACCAATCCCCCCCCCCCCGGACATAAAAACTATGTCGTGGGGGCAAACCCTCTCTTC
>NC_042493.1:16125359-16184992 GCF_005508785.2 Acyrthosiphon pisum
TTATAACCATGTTTGTTGAGTTACAAAAATGTTATTCTACATATTGAACTTTTTAATTTAACATAACGTAGCTTAATGATTTTTGTACTACCTAAAAATTGTAAATAAATTAACTGTAAATAGATGATAACATGCGCATAGAAGAAATCCTATGGTTATCAACCTATAGTATTATAAGTATATAACTCGAGATAAACATAAAATACAATTTAACAAAATAGTTGCAGCCAACAATCAATAAATGTTAACTTTCGGATATTGTTGATTAAATGAAAAGAAAATCTTTCCTAAAAACTTCATATCACTAGACGATTTAAGTACTGTTGGTTTTGACACATTTCTATGGGAGGGGGGGGGGGTGGAGGAGGATTAGTCGTTAAAAATCCCAGTGGTCACCCATCCGGACCTGGACGATGCTTGACCGTAACACACATTAGCGACCGCAGCCAACCACCGTGCAACATCTGAACCCTGAATTGTTTTATATCGATACACATTATATAATACATAGTTTTCAAAGCAGGTTATTATACTATTGTACTTACCTACATTATTGCACTTGTCATGACAATAATATTATGTCATTAACATTTTAACTGTTTTGTAGATAAAAAAAAAACACTTGTGCTAATATTTCAACGTTATATAGTAGAACAATCCCACATTTACATGTATAGCGCCAGTTCTTTTCGTGAATCAAATAGCTTGAAATTTAATTACATTTTTTTGTTTTCTGTTCTCTTAAAAGTTTTAACATGATGCGACACTACCTATAACATGACGTGATGTATTTGACGTTTTTATTTGAACAATATTTACAATTCTCACAGCACATTACAGGCACGACTTGTGTAGGTATGATGACACGGATCGATATTATATATGTATTACCAATATTAACCAAGCAAAATAAAAATTAAATTTTGTTCACTATATTTTTTTTAATAAAACTGCCGCAATGAAATATTGCGCGTATATAAACAAACAAAACAAACTATAATATGCCTAAAAATAATGTTAAATAATAATCAACACGCCCAAAATAATACAAATCACAATACAATACAATTCATATTATACACAGTATGACATTATAACAGTAATAGTAACGATAATAAATTAATACCTAATAAACATAATATAGTGAAAATAGTTTAATAGTAACAATAATTATAATAATAATCTATATAGTTATGATCTAGTGTAGGCAAGAATAATCATGGTAGGTATAGAATTATGGCGAGGAGTTGTGCAGTCAGTAAAATACAATGGCGAAACCGGTGGCGTTTATTGTTTTTACTTAAAATAAATATCGCTCTCCCGTAGTGGATGTTTGATGGCTGCCAGAATTCATCACCATTGCCGGAACGAAACTACCATAACGATCGCTGTTTGTAAAACGACCAACCCCGTGGTCTTGGTTCCGGTCGTCCGGGCGGCACTGGAGGACGGAGACCGAGGCACGTTCCCGTACTTGTTACAGATGTTCTGCAAAGGTCAATAATATTATGATGAGTATTATTCAACACAAGTACATAATTGTAGAGGCACGCGTTACATCCAAACGTTAAGTGAGTCAAACTCACACATAAAAATTGTATGATTAGAACTACCTATAATTTACCGTTTCAAGGGGCTTAGTATAGGCAATTATATTTAGTCGTCGGTGATACGATTCTACGATGATTAAATATTGTTTTTAGTATGAGTAAATAATTACATTTGAAACATAATGATAATAGGAAGTCATGTACTCTACGAGCGTATGTAAACTAAAATATAATTCATCTTGGAACCAGGTATACCTATAACTTATTAAAACTAAATATTTTCTAATCTATATTATTATACCAGCTGTCGGCTGACAGGGCAATGTGTTGCTACTTGCTATTGCTAGGTATGTGTGATTATGCGAGCAGTTTATTGATAGGTAAGAAATCACCTCCAGTAGATCGCGGACCACCGCGTTGAGCGTACGTAAGTATATAATTTAATTCTTAAGACAAAATGCAAAAATTTGGTCCACCGAAACCGTGATTCAAATTTGACACATACTGTACTAAAGATATACACAGGCTTATCGCATTAATAATAATAATTATTATTATTAAAACCAATAGCAACAATTTATAAACAAAAATAATCTCAAAATCCCTATTGGAGATTATTCCCGGGTTGGATCTCTTATTTACCTTTTTCGCGACAAGATGTAGCATATCTTCTTCTTCAAGGTCTAATCTATCTCTGTACCAAATTTTATTCCCATCGGATGAACGGTTTATGAATGCATAAAAGACATAGTCAGTCAGTCGAAAATATTTTTTTGTCTTTTATTTAAAGGTATATATAATATATGGATGGATAGATATATATATATAGATAAAAATAAATGTTTATGTGTATGTGTCCTTTATGCATTCCTCGGATTAGACCTCTGGGAAGAAAATAGGGTAAATTAGAGCTCCAACCTGGGGAGGTGCTCAAACAGGGATCTTGAGATTTACGATCGAAATGTTTGTTTGTAAAACTGTGAACAATCAGAATTTTTTCCGGGCAATGCCGAGTAACTTAGCTAGTTTTTATATAACGCACAGAGTGTATCAAGACGAAATACGAATGATATTCGTGGGCTACGGTACTCAAAATGTTTACCTATTACTGTTTTATTCGTTATTGATTTACGGTCATTACTCAATAATACTGTATCACATTATAAGTAATAAAATAATATATAGTGTTATATAATATACGTAATCAACAATCGTAAATCGTAAATTGATTGCACGCACACATCGTTAAACTTACAATTTTAGAATTTGAACGTAATATTTACACGTGAAAACCAATATTTTAAATTTATTGTTTATCTAAATTTTATATGATATGTTAAATACTTACCAAAAGCGAAGATGCCATTTGACTAAGGAATTGACTAGCGAACTCTTCGGTCTGCTGGCCGCAAGTGGCCCGGACAATGCCGTGCACACACTGTAAATGCCCTCTAAATGATCTGTTGGTAAATGGAAAAAATAGATATTAGCAAATGGTTAATGACTAAGAAAAACTATTCTTTGGACAATGAAATATGTGTAAATATAAAAAAATCTTCGGAAAATATCCGTGTAAGTACTTATAGGACGTACCTACCTAAAAGTGTAGATGATGGATGTACCATGTACACAAATCCAAAATATTAACTTATAAAGTAAAAACTAAATTATATTTATAATAATGATTACATGGTACCATTAAAATAACTAAAGAATATGTATTTTTTCATATTATCTATTATTGATCAAAATATATGCTGTTAGTAATGTTTGTAAGTAAATTTAAAATAATAATATTTAATAAAAAAAAGTATATATGTTAAGCCGTTACGGTTAATAATACCGGTGAAATCTAGGATACATAAAATAGTTTGGTCACACCCCAAATGATTTTTGTAATTAAGACTTATAAACGAGATTTGATGAATCTTATAGGATAACACCAGTGTTGGTAAAAGCCCAAAATTGTTTACCAATTATTGTATGTTATTTTTCCCCATGTTTTATACTCGTAGATCATTACAATAGTACACGATAACATATAAATAATAAAGAATATAATTTAAGTATATTAGCTACTACCTATATACAAATAAATTAGATTCACACATTTAAATTATTTTCAAATTGTACTGCGATCAACGATTATGTAATAAAAATATACTTAAATAATAATCTTTATTATTTTTATTTTAACGTATAATTAATATAAATTAATGAATTTATATTAATTAATATATTAATTAATAAATTTATATTTGACAAAAAATTGATTGAAATTTGTAAACGTAGTTATAAAGGAAAGTGATAATCAAAAATAATTAAATACCGCAAAACAAAACATAACGAAAAACGTAATTTATAGAATATCATTAAACAAAAAATAACGCAAAACGAAATATTTTAAAATCTATCTATTTAAAAGGTCTATTGCATCGGCCTAAATCGCAAAGGGCATATGTCCAAAATTACACATTTTTCAGGAGAAACATAAACGCTTCGAACATATTTCGTCGGTCTAATTCCATAATTCGCAAAAGTCGTATCTCTAACATTTTTTTATGATAATTGGAAATACGACTTTTTTTAGGTCTAAAATCATTACATCGGAGATACGACGATTTCTAACCATCAATTTTATGGAGGATAAAATTATACAATTTCAAAAACGGCCCTATTAAACGATGTGGTTTTTTTTCTTAATTTTAATCACTAATAATCCTTAAATCCAAAAAAATGGAGTTACGACCTTTGCGATTTAGCCGACAATTGGTTTCGTAGAAACATTTATTTCATGCAAACAATCTAAGAATTGATTATAATATTATATTCCATATCTGGGCCACTGGGTACCTACCCGCATTAGTTATTATTTTTAAATTATTATTTTAAATTTAAATTGTGTTAACACTATTTTAAATAACGATAAACAAAAAACTTGGATAACGTTTTAATTCTGAATAATGATAAACGCAAAAGTTGAATGACGTTTTGTTTCTAAATAACGATAAACGCAAAAATTGTGTAACGTTTTAATTGTAAATAGGTAACATAAAACGGAATTTTTTTTTCAAATTCAAGCCCTGATAATACATGGTTATACGTTTTTAGCAGAGCGAGCGCTTAAAATAAAGTCAATTTACAGATATCTGTGATGACACTGTGAAAACCGACCATAGCAATGTAATATAAATTATAACTTTCAAGACATATAAAATGCGTTTATTAAATTAAATATGTAGAATCGAAATGCATGCTGCAGTTGGTAAATAAATCAATTAATGATATTTATATTTATCATTATCACTGTAAATTATTGCTACTCATCGTGTTACATATTTTATTTGTTTAACCAAAATGTTTACTTTATTTACAAATTACAGTCCTGTTTCACATTTAATATAATATACTCGGCGGTAACGAATGTCTTGCAATCGTTGTCTCTTCGGCAATCGTTGCAACCAGTTACAATACGACAAATGATAACACTCACCCACACAGGCGGGCCAGGTTCTGTGTTATATGTTCAGCGTCCATGATTGGAAACGTGGTTGAAGTCTCAGTTCCATCGCTTCCGGTATGCTGCTCCTGATCCATCATTAGGGAGGCCAACTCAGTCTGGTGTCGACGTCCACACTGCACGTACTCGGTATGCACAGTGCGCAAGCAAGCGGCATGTTTCAAGTATTCTGTGGGTGGAATGTACGTATTGATGAAATGTTACATGATAACAAAATTATATAAAAAATATTATGATATATAGATACTGACCCTCCCTATAAGGGCTACCCTCGGTGCACAGCTCTTGCATGTCCATCGTCGGAACGGTGTACAGCGAGTAAAAGGCTCCCCGCTGATCAGGTGTCATGCACCGGCGGGTAAACGCGTCCACGCACCGTAAATGTCGTTCCAAGTTTTTATACCTGTAGCGGACACAAAATTATAATTTG
This sequence comes from Acyrthosiphon pisum, assembly GCF_005508785.2. Classification (NCBI taxonomy): domain Eukaryota; kingdom Metazoa; phylum Arthropoda; class Insecta; order Hemiptera; family Aphididae; genus Acyrthosiphon; species Acyrthosiphon pisum. Next base: position 16,130,860 of record NC_042493.1, read on the forward strand.
ATTAATTGCACATATTAATTCCAAATTTTTATATGCCATACTATAGTAAGTAGGTATAATAATTAATACAATTACAAACTATTCTTAGTTACTAGTTACTACCCACAAAAATATGTTTATAAATCTACATTCTTATCAGTGGCATAGTCTCGGGTGGATATAAGGGGGGGGGCATAACCCCCATCGTCTGTATTATACATTTAAAGTTAAAAAATTGAATTTTTAATTCTTGAATCTATTATATTTAGATTATAGGTGCAATTGAAACTAAATGAACTGTTCATGCTCAAAAATGTATAATTTTCACTAATGTAGTAAGTGCATTAAAATAATTGTTATTCAAAATAGCTATAGCTGGAATAAAACCTTGTTTCTTTTACATTATTAGATACACGAAAATGTATGGCTGAGTGACTGACCAGTAATAATTTTCACTATACATGAAATCAATCAATCATTACACTTTTTAAAAAAAATTTTAATCATATATTTAATTTTTCTCAATTATTTTTTCGGTGCGATGGATATGACAAGTATAGTTTTGTAAAAATAAAACGGTTTAAATCGAATTCCCTTCATTAATGTTTCAAAGTAATTATTACAAGAATGCCGGAATATCACACTTTCATTATTGGCTATTGCATAATAACAAAATTATATAAAAAACAATGTTTTCACGTGGAAAATAACCCAGTTAGAACATAAGTCTACAAAAATACTGATATCAATATATAGGTACAAAAACAACTAAAAAAGTATATATACTTCATATTTTAAACTTTACCGGACACCCTTATTTTTAAAACTTTATCAAAACCTAAGTTATTTTGTGTTCTTAAAACGATGATGTGATCAGAATTTGGAGGTCAAACTGAAAGTTTTGAAGTTAAAGTAATTTTTTACTTTTGTGTTACAACTTATAGAGCAATGCGTAGACGTGTGTTTTATTGTAATATTGTGTGGCTTGTTATATGTTCCTAACACCAGTCTTATGGATCTGACATTTCGGCTAATCTTTTAATATCCTAGTGTATCAAGTGGCCCTGATAAGCTTAGAGAGCGGTCCCTTTCACACTTCCAAAAACTCCTATACAGTAATCCAATAGCCTCGTTATCATTTCAGATATAATATGTACATGCGATTGCCTTTTTATGCTCCTTAATAAATAGTCATGAACGCGTGCTCCATACTTAAAAATAATTGCAAACTTCAAATCTAAGTCTAACTACATTAATTCTGATTCTATCATCGTTTTCAACATCGTATAAATTACTTAAGTTCCAAAAAAAAATAAAAGAGAACTAGCTTCTGCTGCATAGTAAGGTTCTAGTGTCATTTAATAGGGTCTTATATACTTATATCAATAAGTATTCCCTTTCCTTGTCCCTGACGACTTTTAGATACACCACTGAAATGAATGTACCTAATATAATAATAATAATTTATAATAGGTATTCAATTGTCGTTGGTCACTGACGGGCAATTGATATCTTGTAGTATGTCAGAGGCGGCTTCGGGTCCAACAGGCGGTGGCGTCAAATCAGTGTAGTTGAACAGTGGCAGCGTGCGGCAATTGATCACGCGGCCGTCATCGCAGCGCCCGTACGCGGCTTCGGACAGCTCTTCAGCGTCTACCAGGAGTTGTTGTTTGTCGTTGCCGACGACCGCAGCAGATTGTGTCAAAGTCACCAGCGCTGCTACGCCTGCGGAAAGAAACAGAAAGGTATAGTTAATGTATAAATCAGGATAAAGGTGTTCTATTTTTAAAATTCAAGTCTAAATATGAAAATAATTATAGTGTAATAACACTATAACATTATAGTGTAAGTCGTTATGGCATCCTTAAAGTTATTACAACCGAGTACCGACCCCCCCAGCCATTTCTTGGTAATGGCTATAATTGTTAAAAATGGGATAAAATTTGTGCGACACCCGTTGTACTCGGAAAAATCGTTTTTCCTTTTTGGCCATTTCCCCAGCCCCCCTCATGGAAAAAATTACATTTTTGAAATTTTTCTTTTACCAAACATTAATGCGCCATAAGTGTGGATTTGTGCGACAACAACCAGAATTTGTGTGACACCCGTTGTACTCGGAAAAATCGTTTTTCCTTTTTGGGCATTTCCCCAGCCACCCCTCATGGAAAAAATAAATTTTTGAAATTTTTCTTTTACCAAACATTAGTGCGCTATTAATGTATAGTAAATAAAATGTAATTTCAATAAAAAAATTAGTTAAATTAAAATCCCTAGAAGAAAAAACTAGAATCTAAAAAACCTCAGTATGATAAAAAACCACTTGAATAAAAAATTTATATTTTAGTTAAATCAAAAATATATAATCAATATATAAAAATAATAATATAATATTAATATAAAATTGTTTAACCTACTTAGATATTTTTATAAGTTTAACTATGCTATTTTTATTAATTATTATTCTTGATGTTAAATCCTAGAAAATTACTTTAGGTCCGTCTGTGATTTATTACACATAACAACTTCACTATAATTTATTATGATGTACTATTGTGCTAAAAAAAACAGTGCAACTCTTTATATAATATATTTATTCTATATTTCAGCTAAAAAAGCCAAAATTTTTTATGAAAAAAATTACATAAGTTTACATAACAAAATTCAATCGTAATCGTATTAAGCCTATAAACTAATGCACTTCCATCATTAATGAATATGTTAATATATATAATGGTAATCCTCAAATTTAAGTAGTCACCACCAATAGTCAATATCAATTTATAAAGAAAAGACAACTCTTTTGATAATATATTATAGTAATGCAATTTTGACCAAATGTCGACTAAGATACGTTTACCTTGAAGCTATATAGATTAGAAACCTGACGGAACGAAATGTCGAAATCTCGTGGAACTAAAAATAAAGTGAGTTTTCAACAAATTTCCGGTTTGTACTTTGTACGCTATGTCCGTTTCGACAAGATTTATAAGTGTATACAATGACGACAGCAGCAATTACAAATAATATTAAATAAAAGCAAGACAAAACGTAAGTAAGCCAGTTTGGGTTTGGATCCGATATCACAGGTAGTAACAATGGTCAAATTAAATAATTGTTTCACAAACTGAATAATTCCACAATATGTCAATGTCTCAAGGTTTTTTTTAGTTATTTACCAAATCTCCAGAACTGAACATTTCGACTTATGTTATACAACAATAGTTTCCAACATGTTTGACAGTATTTTTTCAAGTGTATTGCACGTATATAAATCTTTAACAACGAACACGATTAATGAAATATTCTGAATGTAATTTTTATCAATCCATAGGTAATGTTTATTCTGTTTATTGTCAAGAACACAATATTATTATTATTACACATTTACAACGTCAATTATTTATCGAATAGGTATCGAAAAATACTTATTTATTGCACATCTAGATCATTAGAGGAACTGCCGTTTCAAATTTTAAATTTGTACCATTTGTAGTTTTCGAGAGGTAGCGATGAATGAGTGAGTATAGAAGGTATTTGGCTTATATTTATATAGATTAAGTCATGCTATTATATATTAAAATATTTATTACATTATGTTTATAAAAAATAACAATTAAAACACTGATACTAAATATTTCAATATTATTATTGAGTATATAATGGTAGATAGTAGATACATTATATGTGGTATTAGGTTGTAGGACTGAAGTTACAATAGTTATTCAACGATATAACCAACTTATTTATCCATCTGTAGTTAATTGTATAGTATAATGATTAATGCGCTATATAGTAATTCATTACGGGTATTATTCTCATTTTATTGTCAGATTTATAGAATTAATTGGAGCTATAAAAAAATTAATTTATTCGGATTCGATGTGCATATTCGCCAATAACCATATTTTTACTTTTCATAAAATCTTAAAGTACGACATAAATTTGATTATACATAATACATCATAATCGCTTAACAACTTTATAGTGCGATTGTAGTAAGTACCTACCATTGATTATAAATACTATTTCTAATGATTAATGGTAGTATGAACGATTATCATCTAGGGCAAAATAGGACTTTGAAAACATATAAGGGCATTGAAGCACGAAAATAAATACGAGTAGGTCAAAATAAAATTTCTGCTTAGAAATCAAAAAAATGATAAACTGTTTCTTCTGATATATAATATACTATTAAACTATTTTTAATTTACCAGTTTTACGATAGTAATAATAAAAATTATTAATTAATTTAAATTTGAATAACTATAAATGTACGTTTTATTGCAACTTATATCAATAAATAATAAAACTATACATGGTTTCATATAATATTTAATGCAGGACTACGACTTATTCCATTTTTTTGTTCAATAAAATCTATTAGGTATATCATTTAATGTTGATGATTATAATTTACAATAATATACTTTTATAATATTTCTAAAAATAAATAATGAATATCGTATATTATAATATGTGATAACAATTTAATTTCCTAATATTTCATGTTTTGGCGTAAATTAGTTTTTTCTTCAAGCCAACGACATAATTAAAACATGTATATATATTAATACATATATGTTAGTCGATAGTATAATATATTAGGTATTATTTATGATATAACGCATGCTTGTAAGTTGTATTTTTATTGCATTGCATTAATTTTTATTAAATAACAACTTAACTAGAAGTTAATCGATTTTATTTATAATGTTTGTTTTTACTGAAATATTATTGAACGAATAAATGGTATTTTTATATCTTGGTTTTTGTAATATATGTTATACCTTTAACAGTTTTGAAAATGTGCTTGATTATAACATAATAATATAATTATATTATATAATAATATTATTTGTAAAATAATTTGGTTTTAAAAATTAAAATACCGCGCCCAACCTAAGTTCTGCAGAATTTGTCAGGCGATATCATATTTTATATCGTTTTGACATTTTGAAAAAGTGACCATGATGATATATTTTAATGATATTTTGTACTTTTGCATCTGATACAATTTCCAGATTAGACTCACAAACACAAATACTTATTTATTTGTCACACTGAAAACAATTCACCAAAATGCCGTCATATCAAATTCCTGATATATTTTTGAATAGAACACCGTTGATTACAGTCCCCTTAATTTTGTTAAAGAATTTGTGTTTTCAATGAACTTTTTAAATGATTCATTCTTAAAAGATAATAATATAATTAAAATATTAAATTTTTTTTTATCATTTCCATAGCTAAATCATTAAAAAGGATAACCATACAAATACAATGTTCTCTCAAAGTTGTAAGAAAAATAGCATTGTTTATTTTTATATAAAAAATAACATGAAACATATTAAGTATATAATATATACTTAATAATATAATATTATTATAATATATCTAATAGTAAAATGTATATTATAGAAGATAACTAAAAAAAACCTTTTAAAAACGAAATAGCAAATATCTGAAAATTACATACAGTATTCAAATATAATAATTATTTCATACATTAATTTAAAACTTCAATATAAAAATTATAATATAATACGTCTTGTATATTATATAAATTATCAATATAAACGCGTATCACAAGGTTTTGATAGTTTTACATGAATATTATAGATTGCGATATCTGGGAAATATTAGTAATAGGTACTTATTCAAATTGCCTACTTATTAGTTACCTATTACTTATTACCGCCTACCAAAATTATATTATTATGAATCAGCAAATTACTTTTACTCGTTGATTATTCGTCATTACGTCTTATTAGTAAAGTCTTAATAATATAATTATTATTAAAATATAACCAGGTAAAACCGCCTGTTGAAAAGTTTTCAATTTCTTTGGGAGCCAGTTATTTAGTTTAATGTCCACCAATTAAGGTAACATGAAATTTCTATTAGGTACCTATTATTCAAAAAGCGTATCTCGCACTGGCTATATTATATGATAATGGCGCTGCTAAAACATACAGTTTTATATTATATTTTCTTCCTTTTTTATACACCATGTTTACTTAATGTCAAATAATTTGTATTGTTACAATTAATATTGTATTTATTATTGTTGTTATTGTTATAAGTAATATAAGATGTTCAATTTTTTCATGAATTTCAGATGACCTTGAACTTCCACACCAGTTATCTCAGTAAGGTCCAGTAGTAAAAAAATATTTATAAATTACGTACTTATTAGTTATTACTTATTAGTTATTAATCATAATAAAATTAGAAATTTAATATTGTATTGTAACAATTATTTTCCACGTTATATAACATACCTATATTATATTATTATGCAATTAAATAAAAATATATTAAAAGTGTCATCAATTTTTGTTCATTTATTTATATATATGATATATGTATTTTTTTTTTAAGTTGTATATTTCTTGTAAAATAAAAAAAAAATTATTATATCTTTGATGCTCTATGAGTCTTGTATGTACCTGACCAATATATTATGCCAAATTCAGAAAGTCAAAACGAGTTTAAATATTTCTGCAAAACTAGGTTAAAATTGTTCAGGTTTTGGACTATGGGTAAAAACATTTAAAATTTTTCCGGCTTTCGGGTTTGGAATATATTAGTAGATACTATTTTTTCCGGGTTACACAATGTATGTTGATTGTTGGCTAACGTGTTTTTAAACGTGTTAAAATACATTTTAGATATAAAGTAAATATACATTTTGTTAACATGCTTATCGTTAATTAAATTTTTTTTTTATAAAGGCCAGTTATTAATTATTGGTTGGTAATTTTGAATAGAATGGCATGATATCATAATTAATCGATGCCGTTGTAGCACGAACTACTCAAATAAAATCACTTATATTTCTTGTTTTGATTTCTTCTTGTATGTATATTATGTACCTATAATTATTATTAATTATGCGTGGTATTAAATAGAAACCCACATTCGATTAGCAATTAAAATGTAGTATCTTATGTAAAGTCAAGTCACGATAACTTTACTCGCAGTTGAAGGGAGGTAAAAATCGCTTCGAGATATGTATTATTAGAGATACCCGACTTGAATTTAACCTAACATCAAGGTGAATAATAAAAACAAACGAGACGTCAAGTTTTTCGAGTTATCACGACTTGCCTGTATTCTTATACCTACTGCCTGCCTACACGTTATCGGAATTCATTTACTACTCGTCTAATTAACAGAACGGACGATTAGAGTGTTTGGTTTTTCAAATATTATCGGAACGAGTGCCTGTGAAAGTTTCAAAATGACGTCGGGTCACCAATTATGCGTATAATATGTGTGAAACACTATAAAATAATAAACTAGATGAATTTCACAGCGCTGCAAGTGCCCTACTCTAGATACCTACCTTGCAATAGTGTCAACAAATAGCAATATTTATGCATTTCTTATCGATTTTCAGATGATCTTTTTCTATTCCTCATCGCCACTTGAAATAGGTATGCTTTAATATTCGTCTTATACAATTATAATATCTTACCTATATATTAATATATTATAGGTTGACGCAGTGGCAGTCTCATGGTGGAGGGGATGATAGATCCCCCATCATGACCTTTTTTTAAAATATTTATTATGATATAATAATTTGTATTGATTATAAAATATACTTTTGATGACCGAATAGTGCATGTTAAAAATCAGCCACATCGCCTTCCACCATGATAAAGTCATTTGACCGCCACTGGGTTAACGTACTGTCCAAAGTCAAAATCGCAGATTTCCAAAACCTAAGAACCACAAATGTCCAAAAATATACTGTTTTGAGAAGTATTTAAATTAAATCGTATACGGATGTTTCTCGACACACGAACCACCCTGTATAAAAATAATATACATTTATGCTGAGGACTATCTACGGAAAAGCATGTCGCACTCGCACAAACACCTGTGCACCGCGTTCGTGTAAAAATAAGCGTGCGACCGAGCTTTTGCAGCTGAGGCGAGGACGATGAACCCACACGCGGTGTATATTATTATTATTCTATATATTATATATGCTTCTCATGATAATAATAAAATCACGTATTATTATTAATTGTATCAACGGCTGCGCAGCCTCGACGACAACAATGATTATTTTTATTATGTTTTATACAGATTGTGCGATGTAGATACTTATGATACGGATGCCAATAGTTTGACAATGTCGATTGTGTACAATATTATAACAATATTGGGAAAATCGAGACAAACTATAGCGTTGCAGAGAGAGAGACCGAGGAAACAAGAAAATCTAATCAAAAAATAATGGCGTAGCAGACGACTCTTTTATACTATTATTATTAGGACCCTCGAAAGAGAAGCCGTATCGCCGCGAAAAAACAAGTCAATCACGTGTCGATCATGCGCTCGCCGCCGCCGCAAATTCAAACCCCCACATCGCCGTTGCGTAAATCGCCAATACGTACAATTCAGTACTATGACATTATGTATAATATAATATTATTAACATTGAGGTGTTACCATACATTTTTTTTTTTTTTTTTAATCGTTTATTTACATGAATATTTACAATCTGTACTAGAGGGTACAATAAGTAAAATGTTTAACATAATAATGAAAAGAACAGTGAAAGACATGAAGGAGCTTCACATTAGAATCACCTGAGCTTAAATAATTTCCTTAAAAGATATGCATCAGACATTGAGTAGGTCTCTAGATCAGTTGTGTTTGAGGCATTTTGGCGGGTTTTCTGGAAGATGGTTGGATTAAAGTTGAGTGATGAGGCGGTTGGGGTGGTCGGCCGTTTTGGAGTGGAGGTGAGTATAGTATAATTTGGCAATTGTTTGTTTGATAGTAGCAATTTTTAGCTCGTTGTGGAGGCTGACATTGGTAACGTACCAGGGGGCATTCACAGTCGTTCGTGAGCAAATGGCTTTGAAAGCTTGGATAATTCTAGTGTTAGCTGGTTTGGCTGAACCAACCATAAATTATAATACCTACTGTTATAAGATCCTATATATAACGGAAAAATTCACCCATCATACTATAATGATTTTTTTATAGTTATTACTATTACCTTTTATTTTTATATTGATTTTGTTGCTGCAAGTTGTAAGTTGTAACTTAGTAATTATTAATATAACATTCAAGTTTATGGCAACATATTTCCTCTTGGTCGCAAAATCGTAAAACAATTTGCCAGTCATCGTATACTAATATATTGCACTTGTAATATGCTCGTAGCTTGTAGTGATCAGTATAATATTCTGATAGCCAGTTGACTACGAGTATATTATGATTTGCCGGTAGCAAGACCTATTTGTTGACGATGAAGTTGATGATGAGGTAATAGATAAATAAATTTGTAGACAGGTGAAATATTACTATGTGGCTTATTAAAATATTCTTCAGTAAAATTGACTAAGTCCAAATAATGAAATTATTACACAAAGTGTCGTGAAGGTGCTCGAAGTGCAGTGGAGAAAACACGTCTGAATACAGGCCATCTCCGGTCTGCTTTTATAAGGGCCTAGGCTCTCCTACCTACACCCCGGTCCATTGACTTATCCATAATGTGTCGTCACGTTATCGGTGTCCCGTGCACTGCGTGTGAACCTAATCATAATGATGATTCCACGAACCGTCTATTATCTGTTGCACTCCCATCCTGTTTTCTGGTTTTTGAATATATGCACATATATCTACTTTGTGAAGAGCAAGCCCCCATATCCTGTCGTTGTATACATGGCTTGTAGTTTTTAATGTAATGTTTATGATTTTATTATAATATTATTCTCGATTAATTTTACTGTTCCGTGATTCATATATTTATAGTTTAGTTATTATATATAAAATATTGTATGGCCATTTACGCTTTTTAGCGCCACTCCTTACTACCTATGTTATTGTGTTCCTTTTACTTGTATCGTTTGAAGGAAACGGATACCATCCGTTACACACTCATAACTCATGCGTAATTCTATAAACCCAGCGGGGATATAGTCGTCGACCATCGTACATGGCACGCGTGAGCACGAACGATTTACGATTTACGAGTTAAATAGTTAAATCTATTATTTTCGGTGCATACCTAGCTACATATTGGTTATCATTATAAATGAGTACAGTTGAAAAAATCGTACACAACACGTATTATATCATGTCGCCAGCGAACCCATAAGGTATAATTGATAATAATCATAAATTATAAAGCTACCGCGCAGTATCCTACACTTTGTTTTAATTTCTATCGGCTTTGAAATAATTATGATTATTGTTTTAACGCAGGTCTGGGATAGTGGTCAGGAATAGCATTTAGTCTAGACGAGTGGCTTTTGAATCTTACAGAAAAATTGACGGAAAAACGCGAAATCAACGGTACAGCTCTTAATTAAAACGATTTGTTTTTATTTTATTGTAAAAGAAATTTAAAATAAATAATCTTAAGAGGACGCTACACGGCCATTTGCAGTAGTCTTCGTCTTACAAGTGCGTAACATAGCAAATTTACACTCAGGAAAACTCCGTCAGTTTTAAACATTTGAGTGAATCAACCTATTATGAAACGTCATGATGTAAGTACATTATTTGTGTTTTTATGTGAATTTTTACGATAGTTAAATTTTTTAGTAAGTTATGTAACGCGTAAATTAAAAATCCTCATAACTCACTTAAAAACTAAATTATCTTAAAAAACCCACATACAAATACAGTAAAATCAAATTTCAAATCTTAAAATCAAGTTTCATAATAGGTTGATTCACACAAATTTTTAAACTAACTGAGCTAAACGTGATCTGCTGAGCGTAAATTTGCTATGTTATGCACTATTGTAAGACGGAGACAAAAAATATCTGTGTAGCATCCTCTTAAATCAGTACTCTAACGCTAATACTAATACTCTATACGCGCATATTTACTATATTATGTAATATATGCAGTTAGATAATTTCAATAATTCCAACCCATAGCCCAGTGCCGGTCAATGATCTTTTCAAGGGATGGCTAATTATTTAATGTGCACTATTTGATTATTAAAAAAAAAAATGTATGGTTATCAGCTCTTAAACATTGAATTATGTTCCAGCGTTGACAACCACTGCTATAGCCAGTAACCGAATGCTATCAAATGCCACAGAATGTGGCGACGGTGGTATTTATTATACTTATATATATATAATGCATTATAGTTATTATTGTATGGTACTATATGTAGTAGTATAATGGTAATTAATAATTATCATTTTTGTGTTGCATATGGCGCAGTCGTGCATTGTGCGTTTTGTCGTAGACGATAACGGCGAAACTATAAATTGTTACCATATTATAATGTACACAGTAGCTACTAATGTATAATAGTAGTATACTAGTATAGTACTACACAGTACAGTATAATAATAAGGCGTAACAACGAATTATTATTACTATTGTTGTTCAATAAATGTATTATTGCTGCGGGCGACCCAGGAATACGCGATGGTCCAAAAATATAAAAAATATTGAAAAAAAAACTGTGTAGGTAATAGGCACCACCTATATGACTATATTGATAAAAATGTGTGATAAATTCATAAATTATGATTGTAAAAACAAACGGCGTTTAATGTCGGCGGTGGTCTCAGTGCAGGAGGAGGAATGCACCACCTGTACCACCGCGTATGATTATGAGATAAATATTATTATAATATTGTCAATAAAATAAATTACGATTATACGAGAGACTCGTGTTCCAATAGAATTTAAAACTGTTATTACTTATTATTGTATATCGTATAGAAAAGTATAACAATAAATTGGTTAGGTTAAGCTCACAGATTTTTTTGACTGAAATTATACCTACCAACATGATATTAAGCTACATGATTTATTTTGATGACTTTTATTTTATAATCTTATTCCCAATGAGAAGTTCAATATTAAATTAAGTGTTTTCTTTTAATTTTGTGTGTTTCGATTGAGAAATTCAAAATATAGGTACCTATTTTATACCATAAGGTTTACAAAATAATTATGTTCACAGTTCACTTTGTTCGCATAAACAAAACAATAAACTGCCTTTAGTTTTTAATTAATACCAGTATAAGAAAGGATTTTTTTTTTAAATAAAGTGTTTTTCATCGAAAATGTATGAGATATGAAATGAACATTAAATAATATGGTGTATGATAAGACAACAATATTATAATGAATACGTGAATACTACATATGACAGTGACACAGTGTAGACTGTGTAGTGCATTACAATAGTTAAATAGTATAATATATTATAGTACACTAACACGCAAATAATATTCTATGATTCATTTTTTTAAATTATCGATTTTAATATTACGTAGTCGTACAGATTACGGAGCGCTAAACCAGCATTTACATTTTACAATCTCTGATTTCATTTCATTAAGATTACAATATAATTCTAATATAAAGTTACATATTTTATAATATTCTAACACAAATATTTCAAATTAAATTTAAACAAATTAATTCTATATAAATTCAAAATGTATTGAAGTGTACGACATTTTTAATATTCGATCAACTGCAAGGTTTTAAAAAAAATATTTTAAAATATAATTTTTGCAATCATGTAAGACATTTCATAATGTTCGGTCTGACATTACAAACGTTGTTTTATTAAATTATGTTTCGTCATAAACCAAATCTGAAGTTCACTTTTTGGAATTGCGAAGTATGTAGGTAGAGCAATAGTCTCGTAATGTTGCGAGGTGAATGAAAAATAAACCGAGAAGGTAAACGCGGATGTATATAACGTCCTCTTTATATTATTGTTACTTTAATATTATAGTACTCGTGAATAATAATATTATAAGAGATTTATTATTATAGGTTATTTATAATCGATGATGTTACGAAACTATACACCGTTGCATCCTCTTGTTCGCCACAGGTTGCAGACGCATTCTACTGTTGCGCTATATATATATATACACACTGCCTACGTTATAGAATTTCGCCACTTCCTGTTTCACCGCCGTCGGTAGAACAAAGCATACCGCCTCCGTCGATTAATTAAATAATAAGCTAATTCAGTTTCGATATGACGCGTGATCGACGATTTTCCAAATATAAGCACAACACAAGTGCAATAAAATGCGATTAATTATATATTAATAGTCGATAATACCGCTAATGCGCCGGCAATTGAGATTATAATTAAATAAAAAAAACCAAGCGCCTACCTATCATGATATTATATCATTATTATAATATGTTACTGTAATTATTTGACAAGTGTGCTCATTAAACGCCGCTGCACCATCGATGCACAAAATGCCGTCACAATAATAATATTAAAATAACAATTTTTGTTGTTTTCGAAAATATTTATTAAATATGGAAATGCTATAATCAAATCGCTCATCTAGCGCGTTGTTTGTACGCGTCCGTACCTCGTTATTCCGTTCGTGTTTCCGTTTATGTAAATAATTTCGTAATACCTACGCACTGCAGTTCTGTATTATATCATACGAAATTCGTACATCGGTCTGGACAGGGTACTAAAATAACTTGTAGACTTACAACTGTGGTTGCGGTATAATTACGCAATGCAATTATAGAAAATAAAATTAAGTGGCAGACTACCCCCCTCCCCCACCAACCCCACAACCACCGTCACGATCCCGACCGACGAGAGGAATATGTATTATGGATTTGGCGATCTGCCACTGACGCTGCAGATGTCGACGGACGATGCACTCGTCGCACCGCAAAAGTATATTATACGACGAGCGTGAGCATTTATTTCGTCGAGAATTTTCAATAGAGAAAAAACCGATCACCGGTCGTGGTTGTAAATATAGATACTAGACTGGCGCGGACGAGGTCGCCGGCCGGTCGTTTCGGTGGTGGCGATTTCCCGTCGACATTGGGCCCGGTATCCGAAGACCGACGTCCTTCGCGACCAGTAAACGGGTGTAAATATAGTAAATGCGATATAACATGTTATTATACCGTCGTCGTCGTAGGAACCTATGATTCATATGTGTATAAATGCAATATATACTATTATGTGTGTGCATGGGAATAACATTGCGTCATGTCTACCTTATCGTAATGGTTACCTGCTATGCATATACCTATGTATAATAATCTCTATACTTATTATAGTCGAGTATTGTATCGCTATTACTCGATGTTTTGGCGTTGTGATTACTGTGTGGCTGGGGAATATAGTTTTGCGCCCCCCCCTCCCCTCACAAAAAAAAATAACATTTAAATTGCAGATGATACATAGATGTGAAAATTGTTTGTGAAATTTAACATGTAAAAGAATCGTTGTATAGATATTATGTTATAATATGTAAAATATTTTCGTATACGTGACACTATTTTATTTGTTTTTAATATATACTTAATATTAAACACGATTAAGAACATTTAAACGATTATATAGTTCCTAATGGAAATTTGCAGTATATGGCACATATGACAAAAGGGGAAGCCTCACATACGGTGAGTATCCTGGGTCCTAAAGGCAGTGGCGGCTGCAGAACTTTTGCACCAGCGGGGACAGGCTGAGGCCAACATTTTATAAGGAGGGGTAACATTTTTACTTGATATATATCACCAACCCCCATTGGTTCTAAAATAAAATTAATAAATACCTAATAACGATAATGGTATAATGAGTAATGAAAATATCAAGCGACGAGCAGTGCAAGAATAAGACGTAATAAGTATAAGTATAGGTACCCAAATCGTTGTTTGGTTAATTAATTACACATTTTGTACACTCTCCGAGAGAAGTAAGTTTTTCACTCGGTGGATATAAATGATATAAACACAATTAAGAAACGTGAATTCAAATTTTACAAAGGTACACGGCATGTATAGGTATCTACTCCTCTGAATATGTACACAAAAAAAAAACAGTACCTATAGGCTATAACTAGGAAATTGTATCCTATGATAAGAAATTTATAAGTACCTATATAAAAAATATAAAATAATTATTCAACACATTATTTTGTTTTGAAGGGAGGGTGTCATTGGGAGTCCCTTCCATAAATCAACGGCTGATCAGAGGGGAAAACACCACTAAAAGTTAAAAACATAGTTAAAACCTATTATTTACACTTAATCTTAAACTACTTATTTATTGCATAATACAACAAAATCATAATAATTATTCTATAATCCCTGGGACCTTACAATATTTTTGTAATTATTTTATATTAATAGGAGTGTTCCTAGCGGTTAGTTTTTAGGAGAACGTCACATACTCGCGTGTATACCATATATCTGTGCATATCTCCGTACTAAAAATTATGGACGAAATTAACAATATGAGTTGGAGAAGTGTCAATTTTGTGCAGTGTGTTTTATTATTAGAGTAAATTGGCCTATTATCGAACTTTAAGGTGAGAACACTATAATATTATGTGTTCTATCGTTGCTTTTTTTTTAAATTTAAATTTTTCGTGGATTGTAGATAACCCTGGACCGCCATACGAGTTATTTCACTAAGATCTAGTAGTCTGTTACCAGATATAAATTATAAACAAAATATGTATAGTGTATACATTACCACTTTTTACTTATACATTTATTATAATACCTACATTTAAATATGTAATATTATCATTGAGTATATATTGTACAAAATATAATGATATTATATTGAGACCTATATTTAAAAGTTTTTAGCATTTTTAATTATTATTTATTAATATTTTATGTACTCATTGCTCGCTTGTAATTCAAAATATCGTAGAAATCCAACATGAATCTTAATAATATAATAATTAATAGGTTAATTACCTTTATTATTTGAGTTAACAAAACCAAATTAGGACTACTGATCGTACATTTTGATGTTATACATATTTATTTTATGCGTTAGTAACATCATTGGTTATAATTTATAAGTTGTAAGTTATAACAAGGTATCAAAGAATTGTATGAGTATAATCAATGGTAAGACGGAGACCATAGATAATAAAATAATGGATAGGTCATCAGATCTTATCACACGGGCCCGAACAGTATGAGGTTACAAGGGGTCTTTATATATCTTTATCAATTATCAAAATGTTGTCTACTATTATTGTGAAATAAAATAAATGATAAAACCTCTTTCTGTCAGTGCACTATATAAAAGCTGTTTGTCTCTCATCCACATTCCAGCCCGCAAACCCTTATTTTGTTAATATAGGAATGGGCGGAATGGCCTATCCATTCTTTTATTATTAATTATGACGGAGATAAAACAATATGCGGGTACAGCGTGTTAAGGAATTCAATATAGGCAATAATTAGAGAATATGCGCAAACTAATTCTGCAGATGTAAAACTTTGAGCAATAGCTTTCGTCGTCGTATAATAAAATTAGGATTGGCTTATGAAAATTGGTTTATTGGTTTATGAAATACATGAAGGGTAACTAGTAACTACGTCATCAACCATCGGTCATCGGTCAGAGCGACGAGATGAAACAGGAAAACAAACCCAAAAATAAAAACAACAAATGCAAAAATCACAAATGACGTCAACCGCGACAAGTTTTTGCGCGCATATTATATCATTAGAATAATAAATTATGGGAGCGGTTGTTTATTATACAGGGTGTTTCGCAAAGATTTTATACATTTAAATTTAATTTTACTGTGAGATTGTCAAGTACTATTTCTTGAGGCACTGTACGCCTACACGTATAATATTAAACCAACTATTGGTTATAACTTGTAGGTTCCGATATAGTCTATAGTATAATAGTAGTCTATATAGTTTAATAATTTAGTAGTTGTAATAATTGATTAGATTTGAATATTTAATTTAAATTATATAACTACTTATAAGTTAACATATTACTGTCCACATACACACACAGTGGCGTAGTTACGGGGTGGAGGGGGGGGGGGGTGTAAGGGGTTTCCCCCCCAAACAAAAATCTTTTTTATATTGGTATTTTGTTTTGGGAAAATTGTTGTGATAAGAGACTTTCGGCAAACTGCCGACGGTACGAATAATAAATTATATAGCACGACAAGTCGACAAAATTATCGTTGATAACAATTTTATCATAGCAAGGCCTCGATAACTATTACTGAAATAATAATCAATTATAAAATCGACAAAAACAGCGATAACGACGTCGAGTGGATTTTATTTTATGAATTATTATAACAGTCTAATATAAAACTATTGGAACTATTTATAACTAATACCAATTTGAAACAAAAATAAAAATGACGTTTAGCTTAATTAATAATTTGTAATATGTATCATAAATATATTTTAAAAACCCCCCAGAAAAAAATCGTATGTACGCCGCTGTACTCACATACATACGATAGGAAAAATTAATTATGTCTGCAATATTTTTCGGAAAATATTATAAAAAATATTAAATAATCCGATATTAATGCGGAAAACGAATAAGTTTAATCAAACAAATGTAAATAACTTAATCCGATATTGTTTTTTTTTAACTGTAAGTTTACTACTGACACTATCCGGGTTATCAGGCCTGATAGCAATTTTTCGTTAATAATATTATTATAGCATTACAATCACGATTCACGACTAATATTAGTATAGAGCTTTTTCGTTTTTATTACTACTCCAATATGTATCTATACTTGTATCTTTACTTCAAACTAGCCAGGAATCTAAAAAACTAGCAAATAAAAATGCAATAAAAGAAGGTAAATAAGTGGGTGTCGACTGCAGCTGCACAGTAGGTTACAAGTGGGTTACTGTATTGATGGTGTTAAATTTTAATTCAATGATATAATATCATTGTATAGGAGATACGGTTTTGAGGAACTTTTGTTTTAAATTTTCAATTCTAGGCTATAAAAGTTGAACACTTTAAACATTTTTAACAACAAAGTCAATTATAAATTTTAAATTCGATAAATTTTGTCAAAGTTCGAATTTTAAATGTTTATAACAAAAATTTGAGCCTATGTATTTTTAATTTTTTTTTTGAACTGCTATTGTAACAGTATATCAAGAGATCTTTGTATTACATTTTCAAGCTTTTTTACCCAACAAATAAAATTGTATTGCCATTTATAGGAAAAAAACTAAAAAAAATTGGAAACTGAAAATGTCCGTAAACAATTCAGAACAATATTATTTATTTTATCGTAAATAGAAAATTATAATATAAACAAGCAGTGAAAATGTCATGTATTACTTTTTTTTAGAGTTACCCAAAATCGATTTTATCAAAAACTGATTTTGCCTATATAAAATTCCCGTTTATCCTTAATTTGTATTTTGTTTTTGCCGGCGACGCTTTTGAAAACTATTGGGAATTTTAAATTTTGACCTCCCAAATGCACCAACTATACAGATTCACTTTCCCATCTAACAAGATACTGTTAAAGAAAATCGAAGCAGTATTCTGACCCAAACTGTGATGCGATCCTCCGCTCAGAATCTAAAACTACAACATTTAGTAGGTATTTTACATTTTGAAAACATTAACTTGCGTCAAAAACGTGATCTTAACTAATGTTATTGTGTCTCGATTAGAATAAAACTGTTTTGTTTAACAATACTATAATTGTATGTACAAAAAATACTGTAAACTACGCTGTGAAAAATATATAATTCTGTAATAAGTACGTCATAGTTATAAGATTTAGTCCGCTATTATGGATTGCGGTTGATCAACAATAGCATAGGTACACTTAAAGTTATTGCCAAAGTGGCGAAAACAACTTGTTTACGAAAATCAGTAAGGATCTGGTTGGATTTGGTTGAGCGCAAAAAATCAGCGAATGAATAAACGATAGCACCAACCATAATAGAAATTATTTGTAGGTTTCTAATTACTTCAAATTATAAGTTAACAAAGTAACTACAAGTACTATCCGTATAACATAATATTAGAATATAAAATATAGGTATAGATAATAGGTTTACCTATTAATATTATTATATTATTATAATATTCCTGTTGTGACTCTCATCGTAACGATTATAATGTTAGGTATTATAAAAAACTGATTGTCACCATTGTCGCTGTGACACTGTCTCGTATTTTATATTATTACTTGATGACATATCATTTTTGGCTTTTACATTTTACATGCATTGATAATTTTTTTCACAGCAGGTTAGGTTACCTACCTACCTACGTTGCAGTTTTATTGCTATCATTGAATTAATTATACTTTTGTAGGATACAAAATAAATACTACCACTATTGGATATCATTATACAGCTGATAGGTACTGTTATTTAATATATTTAAATTCATAATAAATAATAATGCTGTTTTATTGTCAATTACGATTTTATTGACCTGTTGACATTAATTATATTGTTATAATTATTTTTGTTTTAAACATGAGATATTTAATAATTTAGACATTAAAATGAATACATTGTCTATACCTAAATTATACGACTATAGGTAGATTGATACCGGAAACTTAAGTGTGCCTAACATGCACAATGTCACTACCTAGTAATTGTAGTTTCCAGTGACACTATATTGGTTTATTTCGTGAATAATTATAGTGAATAACGATTGATAATGTAAATTCTTTAACGTGAACCAACACCGCTCGTCTACATATTTATAATTAAATTACAAAATTATCATTTTAAAAAGAAGAAAAATCAAATTTATCTATAATATATCCAACGTTATAATTTGTTTAATAAATTAATTCAATAGTTGCATACAAAAACCGAATTTACAAATGTTAACGACTCAATTTTTCAAAATCTAAACGCTACACCAAGCAGATACAATATTATAAAAAGCAATAATAGTATGGCAATACCACTATAACTTATAAGCATATTATTTTACAATAAATAAATGTTTAATGAAAGTTGGTTTGAGAAAATTCAGATTTTTACTAGAATCACACACATTCGTTTATGCGACTATATTACGCTCTTAATACATTTGTATAATGCATTATTTACATAATGTAAAACATTCAGAAAATAAAACAAAAATCAATGAAATCAATATTATATAATACGATTTTTTGGTGGAAATCACACGTGCTAATATGGGACAGAAAACGCAGTGAGCGATTTGCAAGGGTTTTGAAATTACAATTTCCCACCATTCAATAATAATTAAATTATTTAATAATAATATTAAAACTATCACAGTTGCAGGTCTCCGCGTATATTTCACTAAATATTATTAGTTATTAAAGATCACAAGGAAAACTTCGTATACTAAGGCGTACCAGTTACATTCTTCATTCTAATAGGCAGGTACATAGATAAAAATTAATGATCGAGAAAATATGTGTGTAGCATATATTTGCATATATTTAAGATGTTAGTGTTAATTTAATTTACCTTTGAGCGTTCATATTTAAACATGTGTTTTTTAATGTATTCCTAACATATTTTTTATTTGTATAACTATAATGTTCAGGCATTCACATTCACGAAAATAAAAGTTTTCCTAGTTGAACAAACTCTGTCGAAAAGGATAAAATTTGAGTTCCCCCAAATCGTTTTGAATTAGAAATAGTCAAATAGATTTAAAAATAGTTTTTATTGCATAGTTAATACTTGTCGAAATTTCGGGTGATCATAATTCATAAATCATAATATAGTTAACAATATTGCAGTAACGAATCCATATGCCGCAGTCATCTGAGCTTCCAAATTGTTATAATAGTGTACATATAATATGACGACAGTTACCAATATTCGGAATTTTTCGTGCCACAAGTGCAGGGGGTGTTTACTACTATTATTATCCTTTAATCTGTATAAATATTAAATTGCGCTGTGTAATGTGTATAATTATATTGGTAATATCATTGGCAGACTATGACAAAGGGATAGGGACTTAAACCGGTGGGCCGCGGGCTGTTGTTCATACAAACAATAATTAGAGGCATTCCTGCTTAGCTGTAGAACAAAATATGTTAAATAATAATTAATATTGTTGTTGAAGAAATGATTGACATTGTTATAAATTAAAGTGATTATTATTAGAAAAAAAACTATATAAAAAACTATGTATTTTTTTTAAATTTAATATTATTTTCTGTTATTACTTAAGTGTAAAATATGAGTAATTTTGTACTACCTAGTACTTAATTACTTATTTGAGGGCAACACGTTCTAAATAATTTCAAAATAATTTTTTATTCCCTAAATAATTTACTTAATATAGGTACTAAGTACCTGGTACTTATTACAAAACCTATTCTCACTGGTAAATTAGTTTTCAGGGCCGAATTTTTTTCATAGTCCGTAACTGTAAGAATTAGGAGAATAATATAATAAAATGTATTGTGCGCGTATCAATACCCCCTTAGCACATCGCCCATTCACTTATGAAAACTGGAGAAATAATATGTCATGAGAGGCTGGGCCTCCAGGCCACCCTTGGTCTCCGTCTTACGTACAACCAGTACAACATGGATAATTTCAGTTCAGCTGCACTGCTGCAGTAAGTAAGTTCTAATTATGTGTAATAAGCTTTAATGTTAGAGTAAATTGTTAAATATTATCAAACTTATAGAACATCATCTTGTTCGTGGTTTTTTAACAAAATTTTTATTTTAGAATTAAAACGCGTAACTTGCTTAAAAATTAAAATATCGTAAAGATTATTGTGAGACAACACATATAATGTTCTCAAGTTTGTAATAGGTCAAATACTATAGTTACTATAGCTACTATAGTAACTGCTTAATTGTCCTATGTTGTGCGTTTGTAAGACAGAGACAACACATGCGAGTGTCGGAGTGTGTTACACAATAACAATAATCAAATCATAATTTTCTTTTTATTGCAATGATTACCTATGTTATGCTGTTATATATCACGCGATGACAGTCGTCATAATAATAATAATAATAATAATAATTTAATATTATTTATAAAAATGATTATGCAACGTGGCCGACAATATCGAAAACAATAATGAATCTATAATTATTCGCCATAAAAAAAAACTGCGCCGAAAATAATCACACAGAAAGTGACGTTGCTACAACTATCGTCTGCAGATGAAATACGTCGCCGCCTCCTTGAATACACAAATATTATGCCACAACACACTGTAATAATTAATGATTAATATCATGGAACTATCTAAAAACCACCACGAACGTGATCGAGATAAAAATAAAATCTTATTCGACTTGTCAAAATTTTTTCATTTTATTTTCCATATAATGCACTAAGTAGTTTAGTTGAAAGTCAAGAAAAATTTACGTGATGAGGACGTACAATATATTTGCGTTTAATTGCAGAATCTATATTTTTGTGTTATTAGTTTTAATATGACAATAAATTTACTTATCATAAAATTAATTTAAAGGTAAAAATATTATATATATTATTATTATTTATATTATTATTAATTATTCCATCGTAGGATTTTTTCGTTTATTTAATTTTAAGACAAGTTATGATGAGTATTTTTAATTTTTAATAATTTACATATGCACTTACAAGTCATAACTGGTTCATTATGTACATAATATCATGAAAAAACGAAGAAAACATAAATCATATTATTCTTATTTTTGAAATTTGATATAGGTAAATTTACAGACTTACATTTAAATATTAAAACTACCAATGTAACAACAAAAAATGATTTGGGACGCATATATTTTGCTTTGTTGTATAGGCTTTTAAAGCAGATACAATATATGCGGGAATCATCGTCTCAATATAGTATGATTAGGTATGTCATTCGTGTACTGATATTTGAGGTGCTTGTTAAGATTTTAGGCTTAAGCCATCCAATTTGCGCCACTCCTATACTGGCTACTACCTCTATATTATATTATGTAATTGTCCATGGAGTGAATATATTATAAAGTATAAACAATATTGTAATGGATAGTATCCGTTTCCTTCAAACAATACAAGTATAAGGAACATAATAACATAGGTAGGTAGTCGATATGAAAGTATACGAGCTATAATTAACATAATAACATAGGTGGTAAGGGGTGACACTAAAAAGCGTAGATGACCATCACAATATTTTATATATAATAACCAAATTATAAATATATGGATCACTGGACAGTAAAACTAATCGAGCATAATATTATAATAAACCACATTAAAAACCACAAGCCATGTATATAACGACAGGATATGGGGGCTTGCTCTTCACAAAGTAGATATATGTGCATATATTCAAAAACCAGAAAACAGGATGGGAGTGCAACAGATAATAGACGGTTCGTGGAATCATCATTATGATTAAGTTCACACGCAGTGCACGGGACACCGTAGGAGAGCCTAGGCAGACCGGAGATGGCCTGTATTCAGACGTGTTTTCTCCACTGCACTTCGAGCACCTTCACGACACTTTGTGTAATAAACTTATTATTTCGACTTAGTCAAATTATTGAAGTATATTTTAATAAACCATATAGTAACATTTCACCTGTCTACAAATTCATTAATCAACTACCTTATCATCATCTTCTTCGTCAACAAAACGGTCTTGCTACCGGCAAATCTTAATATTCACGTAGTCACCTGAGCTACCAGAATATTACACTGGCTAATTAGAGCTACAAGAATATTACAATAAGTTAATAATAAATTAAACATTGAATGTTGATAACATTTAGGAGCGTCACACTGAACTACAATATGTTCATAGTCTAGTGCAAATGTAATTAAAACGCAATAAACCGTAATAAATAATATTCGATTAAGTTTTAACGGGTCGCACAGATAATGATAGTAAATACTTATATATTTTTTAAATTCTAATTTTTATAAAGGTGTATTGTGAAATTTGAGACATTATGGCTTTGATTCATATAATATATATATATATATATATATATATATATATATATATATATTGTACGTATATACCTACGTCCTACAACAATATATATACCTAGGTATATAATAATATATGGTTTAATTAAAAATATTATCCTATACTATTGCGGACAAAATAATATATATTATCACAAATTTATAAAATTGCAAACGTCCGTGATACACAGCAGCAATCCGTCGAACGGTCGCCGATAATAATATATAATTTGTGCATAATATTACATACCTAAGTATAAAGTAGGTAGAAACGGACACGTTTGTGTAAGTCTGTCAAAAAAAAAAAAAAACCTCTAACGCGAGGGTTTTGAATGCCGTGTTTTTAAAACGCGTACGTTAGCGTCTAAAAACGCGTAACCAGCTTTAAACTAAATTGACAGTTTACTGCTTCTGTTGCTGTTTATATTTATTGCGTTACGATTGATGTCTAATTATATTATATTATAGCTGCAAGCTATATAAACGATCACTCACCGATGAAGACGAATAGTTCCACGACTGGCACCATCAGTGACATGTCGGTGATAAATCTAACCGTCGATGCCGACCACCGGCCGAATATTGTGAAGCTCTGGTGCAGCGTAGCCGGTTGTCGTTAAACCGCTAACACAATCAGCTGTATGTGTGGCTGAAAAAGCGAAACGGTTCGGTTGTAATAATTTCGTACATGCCAATTCAGTCGAGAGTCACGATGCGTATAGGTCAGCATAAAAGTATTAGTAAAAAAGTCGTCTCGTGCCCGGACAGAGCAGTAAAATAATGTCTTCCCGAACTCACCAGAGCGGCCGAGCCTGCAGTATAAAGGTCTCCTCTCGATTTAATTTTTAAAAGCCTAATACTCCCAATTTGGTCATAATTATGTGGGAGGGAGAGGGGATGCAATTCGTGCACATAAGTTATGGATTTACCTAAAAAATTGTTTGAGCCTATGTATTACAAGCACTTCTTAAATACATTTATACGCGGCACGCATGTCCGGCATATTATGTGATGTGTGCAATGCACTTGCCTATACATAAACATATCATTAGGTACGCATTTAAATTGTATAGGTAGAACACGGAGGAATACGAAATATGTAATATTTTAGTTGTGACAGTCGTTGGCTGCAGTTTAGTTTGCTATATAATCTACAAAGGTAATAATACCATTATATGTGTAAAATTATTTACATCATTAAAATAAAACACTAGTAAGTTTATGCACTATTTTATCTTTATTTTGTATCAAAACTATATCCTTTATATTATGAAGAAATATTATTATCTTTGTTATTGTTTATGAATATCCCAACAACCAGCATAGGAATTCGGTTTTTTTGTATTATTTCCATAAACTATGATACTATCCTAGTACGGTAGTATTATTGTATTACATAATATTTAATTAATACTTTTGTGTGATAATGTTTGCCAGTTATAAGATAAAAAGCTCACGGATGGG
Source organism: Acyrthosiphon pisum (assembly GCF_005508785.2). NCBI lineage: Eukaryota > Metazoa > Arthropoda > Insecta > Hemiptera > Aphididae > Acyrthosiphon > Acyrthosiphon pisum. Next base: position 16,156,021 of record NC_042493.1, read on the forward strand.
GGTGAATTGACACTCTCGTAAAGTCATAACCCCCGCAATTACACTACTGTTCCTAAGAAAAGTGTCGTAAATATTAACTGCACGTGCATGTTTTCCAACACCTGATTATTTTCCCGATTTAGATACAATTTTTTTTTGTTAGGCGAGTACAGAGAGCACAAGACCGCACTTGAGGGGAATAAATTATTTTGATTTCATAACCGAAAATGTGTACGCGTTTCGAAGCCTCTTTAAACTTATATTATTATCGTAACAACTGCACCCTCTGATCTGCGCGTCAAGCGGTGACGTCTAATCTACAATATCAGTAATTAGAGTAATAATAAAATGAGAGTAACAATAATTCACAAACCTATAATGTTATCGTGTTGTATAATAATAATAATATTATTATTATAGTTGGTCGATTGCTGATCGTGCCGGTATTTCCGGGTTCGACGTACCCGACGCCCGTCTGGCTCGTGTAACAAGTCCGACGCTGGGGAAGACGACCACCAATTAATATTGTCCAGACGCCGACGGCTGTGATGCTGCGTACGATAAACGGAGAGGACCAAACGAAAAAAAAATAAGAAAAAACAATGTTATTACCGTTATTCGTTTTAACGCTATCGACGCCGACGCGGAAACGACTGACCGCGTGATGGCGATGCAAGTCGTTATATATTGTTGGTACCTATGATATAATTACGCGCGACAATCAAAAATAACTTACTTGCCGACGACGGGACGTGACGGCCGACGCGGATCAGTCGACGAGCGCGCGAAGAGATAAGCGGCGAGAGAGCGCGTGCGACGATGGTGATAACAATATTATTGTTGTTGCTGCTGCTGATGTTGTTACAACGTGATGCCTACTGCTGCTGATTGTTGCGCCGTCTATGGATGTGTGCCCGTGGTCGCGCTGGTAACCGAACCGGACTGAATGACGGTCGTCTAGAGCCCGTCCGCGGTTCCTGCAAAGATCGCGATCTGTCAGTGCGTGTGCGTGGCGGCGTGGTGCGTACCGCGAGCGTGAGTACGTACAATTGAATGACGATGAATAGATAGTACTATAGTAGCGCTACGTGGAATGGGAACACGACTACGTGTAGTTGTAGTAGTATTAGTGACTGGTGGCCGCCGCCACTACCACCACCTAAAAAACGTTGTAAAATAACAATATCGTTTTGCCGCCGACGACGACGACGGCGACGACGACGACGGCGGTTGCAACTGGGCCAAGACGTGCCAAGTAGTGCGTGCGTGTGTGCACCGTTGCAATGTTTCGCCGCCGAGTGCAACAGCAATAGCAGCTGCCGACGCCGTCCCCGACAGATGCTGAGATGCCCCTCATCAATAGCATGTAACGGAAGTCCTTGCTTGAAGATCGGAAGCGTTGATTTTCCGTCGTTATCTACTCATCTCTGTTTCCTCCACGCACTGCCGTCGCACCTACGTTCTTGTCGAGTTCCAGGACAACAGAGTTACGACTTTTATGAGCGTTTTAAAATATACAAATTACAATTATCTATTTATAATTTTAAAATGATTAAAACACGCCTTTAAAATTAAAATACAAAAATTGACTGTGGCTAATATTCTGACGACTACATTTCATAATTTACTGCTCAAATATTTAAACATAACAGAAAGTTAAATTATTTTAGTTAGATTATTCAGAATGTACAATTTGCTATGTCACGCGTTTGTCTAAGATGCGGGGACAATTATTGCGTATTATACGCATGCGGGTTTAGTCTTCTTAAAAATAACATGTGAGGCGCTTTACACACTCTACAGTGTAGTAGTCATCAATCTTTATTTAAATACAGACATATAGCTACACACAGAGCGGTTTCAGATTATGATCTGCGGTGATTAGCGACCGCTTCCGCGGCTCGCTTACACACATAGGTGGTTTTCAAAGCGGTTTCTACATTCAACCAGTTTGTTTTTGGCGCCAATTTGTTGAAATTATCACATTTAGTAAAAATTTGAATCATTGATAACATTGAACATAGATTTTTTGCATAAATACGGCAAATAGTGTTGACACCCAAAACAACCTCTGGCTACGCCACAAGACTTGGGCCCAAGTACCGGTACTCACAAAACTTATTCGTTTCCTCAGAGCCTCGAGGCTCTAATGTCGAGTGTAAAAAATAATGGCCAAACGGCAGACTATTCGCTGTAACAAATTCAAATGATTTGTTTTCACTGTTTTCGGAATACTCATCGCCCATTACATCGAACTTGTATCATTGAAATCAGAGCATGCAATGATTTCAAAATATACATTTTAAACATCATTAAAAATGGTTTATAAAATCAAAAAGTAATATAAAAATTAAAATTTCTTATAATGATGTTAAAAATGTAATTTAAATAAAAAAAATTAAAATTGATGATATACAAAATAATAAGTTTTATAATTTTTATATAAAGGTACAAATCGAATTAATATTTAAAAAATTTCAATTCTAATTTAAAATTCAACAAAAAGGTTCACCAACAGGTCAATAATAATATTTTTTATGGGTAGGTAATTTCGTTTTTTAGTACTGTATCACAACCACACGTAACGATGCGTATATGGAACAAGCAAATTAGTAATTACGATCCTACACGTAGATAGAAATCAAAATTAAAATCGTAAAAATATAAAAGTGATATTTTAAATATAAAAAAAAAAAACAATTAAGTTTTAAATCTAATTACAAATCAGAAAAAACATTGTGCAACAATGTAAAATTCATAAAATTATAAAATCAATGTATTAATGTATTAACTACCTATTTTATTGAAATCTCGAAAAAATTAATACCAATAAGCGAAATTGAAATTATTAAAATGAAAAATGTAATTTCGTTTTCAAGCCATGGTTGAAATATTATAATAAATTATATTATATACCTAACACATCCATACATTTTTAAACTGCGTAGGTTAGACCTACGTATGGGCTATGACGTGTTAGACATGCTGATGCGAAGAGTCAGCAAAATATCATCGTTTCCAACCCCGATATGATTCAAATCCAATACAGGTATACAATCTCAACAAATACGTTGGTTTTTTTTACGACAGGTCAATTTTAATGCGAACTATGAGTTTTATTATATGTTGTAATAATTTATACTTACCCAATACTCATAATTTAATTGAAAATTGAAGTATTGTAAAAAACCAATAAACAAACACAGATAATATTAAAGCTAACAACACAAAATTGGTTCTGCTAAACGCAAATTCGGAATAATTGTATACGTTTGTAAGACGGAGACAAGACGTCATGAGGTATAATGGTTTAACGTTTCAACAAACATACGAAAATCGACACGTGTGGACCGATAATATACAATATCGATAAATCACATAATATACCTAATACCTATAACACTATTTATTAATTAATTGTTAAAATTTTATTATTGTTGTAAACATTACTATCGGTTTTATACCAATACGGTAATCACCTCATATAATATTAATTAACGATATAAACTTACACTGTATGATAAAATATATAAATCATCGTATAGTACCTAATATATGGCATTATAGACCATATTTTATTATGTACCTATAATATACCTATTATAATAATATATTATTATGTCCCGTGTTAAAGGCGAAGGTTAATGGACACTGGCGGCTTAATCAAACATAATCATAACTATGTGTGGTGTGTAATATGCAGTGGCGCCGGCATGTACCCGTTTAATGTTGTATACGTGTACGCGAATCTAGGCGGTCGTGTAAGGGATGTGAATTTCACGGTTGAGTATGAGGGGTAGTTGGAGATTTGGAAATAAATTAGACCATGCGACACATTTTCGTGTATTATGTATGGTATTATACAATGGCATTTTATAAACCTATAAAATAAGGGTAGTGATGGGTAGGTATTATGCCGGAGGGGAAAGATTCTTGAATACTTACAGTTTGCCGAACCCGAAGCATGTATAGTAATATAAAATAATTTTTTTATTGCGTGCGATAGAATATTATAATACATTATTATTAATAATTTATTAATTATCATAACAGCCACTGTGCGCGCGTCATTCCTAGAGGTAAGTAGGTACCATCAAATAATATACACTTACGTATAAATATATAGCGTTATTGGCAGTGTTTAAAAATGGAATGCCGGGCAAGTTAACTATTTTTTTTAACTCATTAAGTAAGTAAATATAGAAAAGTGTAAGTTAAGTTTAGAGTTCAAAGTTACCTTTATATTTTTCACTTATAAAAGTTACTTTTTTTCAAATAAAATAAATGATTATACCTACCTGTTTTTAAAGCTAACAAATAACATAGTAATTCAATAAAATAATGATTGTTTAAAAATTAATTAGGGTAGGTATTTATACTTTAATCAATGACGAAATCCAACAAAATAATTAAATTATTTTTATGTATTTGTTTATTGTTTAGGTACGAAATGGTCTTAAACTTACAACTATACTAAATATTATAATACCTAATTAAATTCATTATTAGGATATAATTCATTAGTTAAACATCTTACAGCTCCACAGAAAGCAATATAAAAACAAAATTGTGAAAATAATTGTTGACGATACGTGACAACTGACAAGTCAGCAGACTAATATTAATTTTGTTTATGAATTTATGTCCACTATTAAAACCTATGCGTAGTACCTAGGTACATAGTTTTTGCAAGATAATTTCAAACTTTGTGTTCTGCTTATTACGACCCGAACATATCGGGTGGCTCATTTAAAAATAAAAATTATTCCGCGTCCCTGCAGTGTTGTTAAATAGCTTGTTCATTTTTTTATTAGGTAAATATAGTAAATACGATGAACTACGCGCTACTACGGATTTGCATTATTTCCACTGACGAGCCAAGTTATCGCTGCAATACCATAAATAAATACAAATATAATAATAATAAGTAGTAATATTAATAATGATTAGGTAGTGACTATTGAGCAGTGTTTGGAAAGAACGAGCCATGAACGCATTCAATCGAAAAACATTTGAGCACGTTCGATTATTACACGAACGCGAATGACTTATTTCGTTCATTTAACGTTATTTTGATAAAAAGTTATGACTCTTTCTTATTATTTCAGAACACAGTCTACACTTTTGAATACACCAAAATACACACTTCAAAAATTTGTATTTTACACTTCCAAAATAATTACACAACTGAAAACTGAAAATGCATTCAACATTTTAAACAATGAGCATGGCAAATGATATGCTACACTGCCTTAACGTGTTAATCTTGAATTAACAATATAATATACATATGAATTTTTTTTAAACTACAATTATTTTAATCGCACAATTTATTCAAATTTGTGGAACAATTAGTGATTGTGATGTATGAGAAAAAAATAAAAGACATGGCTTACAGAGTAGAGAAAGCTCCCACACGCATTGCGAAGGTACTTCGACATTATTAGGAATTTAAAAATGAGATTTGTATAATAATGAATACTGTTTAACACATTTTCATATTCAAATTGAAAATATAATTTCAACAAAACAAAATAAATAGCAACAATACAAAATACCGCACTTATTTTTCCTGTTTTTAATATATGCTTGAGTTATCGAAGCACATAAAATAACTAGGTATACAGAAAAAAACCGAAGTTGCCCTCTGTATAATTTGATTGAAAAAAAACGGGTTACTCCCAAAATACATAGGTAGGTTTTAAATCGTTGAAATTAAAATCCCCCCCCCCCCAAAAAAAACACACACATACACTCACACGTAAAAAACAAACATTTGACCTCAAAATATAATAATCAAACGCATAAATATTAAATTGTGTATGTGCGCATAGAAGATAGGTACAATACGTTACGTGTATAAGCGTATGCGTACAATGCAAGACATATTATATTGCTTGCGTTCGATATGACAAAATAATAGTATTATATTATTGCCGTTTCAGGTCAGGTGACATAATATTATTAAATTTTTCACTATAATATAATATTATTATTAATACTAAGTAGTTGGTATTTAAAAAAAAATAAACAGTGCAGTGTCATAAGTTCATAACTCATAATACACTTTTGCTAAGTAGGTACATTATTATATTAGATGTATTGTATATTATTTAAATTTATACACTATGACGTTCAAATTTTGACTAAATTCGTAAGAACCAAGAAAATTTTAAATGATTTTGTACATGTAGTTTAAAATGCATTCTAACATTTTCGATTTTAGTACCTTATGCGAGGAAATTAGAGGAGATGTAATATAAAATTCCCAATAAGATTCGAAGAAAGTGAAATAAAAATTATAAAAACTAGTCATAATTATTTGTACTTAAAGGTGTTTGAAATTCAAATTTTGGTATAATTGAATATTTTAACAGAACAACGATTTTTAACTCCAATGTTGTAAGTTATTTTGTTATAATAAAAAAAAAAAAACGTTAATCGTATAGATAGTTACTAAAAACTATTCACCACTACGTGTATTATTATTTTCTTAACGCAATGAAATGTTCAAAATATTCAGGATTTTAGAGTAATAATTATTTTAAGTTATTTACAATCATTACGAACAGGGTTTAACTATATCATTCTAAGGTACGCTAGTATTGACTGAAAAGTTAAGTACTATTTTTTTGTTGAACATTAGACCTGACATCTGCCGTATTAAGAAAATAATAATAATATTATAATTTATATCTTCATTTAATAGATAGGTATAACATAAACATTTGATGAATATTTTAAGTACTTACAGTTAATAATAATTGTTGAATAACACTAAAATATGATAATCGTTTTATGGGTATTTGTTAATTTACAGGAGATAATCCAATGTCTAACTCCAAACGCTCGTAAAAAATTAATTTAACTTTCCGGTAAACTTTTTTTTTTTGTTAAACGTATAGGAAAACTTAAGGGGAATTTTGCATTCCATTTTCAAACATAAGATATAAAAATAAACATTCAGTTAAAATTCAATCTATCTACAGTTTTTTCTTTAGAGTTACACCAAAAAACAAAATCGATTTTTTTGAAAACTGGTTTTGCGTAAAAATCTAAGTTTTTTCTTAAAAATGTATTTATTTTTCTTTACATTTTTGAAAACTGTTGGGATATTTCACTTTTGACCTCCCAAATGTACAAACTAGATTCCTTTTCCTACCAGAAAAGATGCTGTTGAAGGAAATCGAAGCATTTTTACTGTCCCAAACGACGATGACAGGAAAAAAACACATGTAATTGTAAAATCAATACACACCGCTAAGAATCTAAAAATGTTTTTTAAATAAAAATTCTACAATTCTCAAATACAGTTGGTCAATTTTATTAATATTAATTTTTGATTTGTTTCGAAATTGCACGTATTGTGTTCAAATTAAAAATTAGTTATAATATAATACATCAATACTATACCCACATTTTCCAATAATTAGTTTAGGTACAGTTATTATAATGGCACGGTGTCACTGTCGTGTTAAATGTATTTTCACCTAACAGCTGTTTTGTGTAGTACCTATGATATAAATTGAAAAAGATGTATTTTTTTTTATAAGTGGCTTGCATTACGTCTATATAATTTTAAAAAGGTCGGCAAGTTGGTACCACTCTGCTGTACAGTAGATGAAGTGTGGGTCAAAGTAATGGATTTGTTAAATTTGAATAAAATGATATGAAATCGATTCTTAGCGAAATGGTAAGTTAGCATGTATAACTAAGTATATTTAATGATATTTTTGCTAGTGAAGTAATTAATTTTACTATTAGTAATACATAGTAGGTTGAATTAATGTGTATGAAAATGTTGTATGTAACTAAAATTGTTGTTCTTCATATACATTTTAAATACCTAGTTTGTTCCAAATTTGAACGTAGAATATCTATAAAAAAAAAAATAGTGTCAATAAATTCTTTAAATTTGTTGGTTCCAATATGAACTACCTACGAGTAACCTTGTAAAATACTCAAGTCTAAGCTATTTTATAATTTTTTAATAACAAAATAATTTCCAAAATATGTTCGTAATTTTGACGGATTTTGTTTTGACATTTTGACGGTCATAAAAAATTATTGCAATCAACTTTTTTTTTATTACTACACAAATAAAAACTTACGAGGAACTTTGTATTAAACTTTCAAGTCTTTTTCATCGAGCAAAATATTGTTATTGACAATAATTGAAAAAATACTTAATAAAAAATATCAAAAATGACTCATGTCTATAGAAGAGCTCTAAAAGAGTCAAAATATTTTGATCTTTTCTTTATAGAAAATGGCCATATAAAAATTTTGTGAAAATTTCAACTAGCTACGGTTATTAGTTTTTGTGTTACTATATAATATATATATAACTTGTCGAAAACTGGTATTAAGTAAGAATTGCCGTTTTTCCTAATTATTTTTATTTTGTTTTCCCGCCGCTTTTAAAAACAGTTGAGAATTTTTTACTTTTGACCATTTAAAGTACCTACCAACTTGATATTTACTGACCTACGAGTTTATAAGCTGAAGAAGAAAATCAAAGCATTTTTACTGCCTCGAAAGTCGATGAAAGACAAAAAAAACACATACACTGCACACCTACACACACATCTTTGTAAAATCAATAAATTCATTACTCCACTCAGAGTATGACTTAATTTAATATTTTAATATATTTAAATTTAAACGAGATTTGAATGTTTTTAAATTTTTTATTTAAAGTGAAAATGGATTTGTTAAGAAAACGGTTTTTTAAATTTTTGGTGGAAATATGCATATTTAATTTAACCACTTAATAACTTCGAAAATTATTTTTAATTTAAACTAGATTTTTTTTTATTTGACTTGAAGCAGGTATATAATTATAATGTTTTTATATTTTCAACAAATTAATATAATGTATTATTTATTATTATCATTTTTATTAGAAATAATAATAATAATAATAATCTACCTAATTTTATTTCATTTCTTATGAGTTATTATTTTTAAATTAATTTACCTATATATTAGACATTAGTTTTGTGATTATGTGAGTTTGATAAATTATATGCTGATTTATGAGAATGATCATTAGTCATAGAACTTACTATGAGATTTTGATGAACATTGCATTGAAAAACGACTGTTCCGTGTGGAAATCTGTTATAACGTAAAAGCAATCAAAAGTCTAAACAGCTTTTGTTTGAATTTTTCAACACTTCTCTGTAGTTTGTTCCTAACGTCATTATAAGTATATAAGTATAATAATATGTACGTGACTTGATTTCTGTTTGATAGATAGATTATATTTGAAATGTTTTGACCAATCCTGGTGCTGTTGAAAATAGTTCCATGGATATAAAAATTAGACGATAAGACAACATTATCGTTAAACTTAGTTCAGAATTTACATTGAAAATGTGAAGCGTTTCGAATTGCTGTATAATTCGTTTTATCAGTACAAATATTTGTATATTTAAAATATAGGTACAATTAAATTTAGCATATTAATATACATAGGTATAACGATAACTATTTTTACCTCAAACTTAGTGCAGTTAAATAATTGCTCACATATTATTATATGTGGTTATATGGTTTTAAATGCACCTGAACAAACTCAGAATTACTGCAGACACTTAACTGTTATTTCTACAGTTAAAAAAAAAATATATTTAAAAAAAAAAAATAGCTCCAACAGAGCTGAGTGGCGCGAGCGTAGGAACTCGACAGCCGGCGTGATGAATGCATCATGTTTAAAAATATAATTAATATACATTTTATACATTTTATACATTTTATTGGGTTTGGCGTCTGCTCTTTGTCCGCTACATCGCGACCCGAAAAAACATCCATACATCATAATATAAAAATATATATTAAACGTTTAGAATTGTAATTAATAGACATCCGTCTGCCGTATTGCGAGATACCTTTATTATCCATGCATAATAATAATAACAAACAGTGTTATAGAAAATTCAAAGTTTTACATTTTAATTGTATGCTTATCTCATATTATAATGCTATATAATGGATACGTGATAAACTTGAAATTCGTCGGTATATAGATAAATTACCATTTCACACATAATTATGTACCCACACCTAATCAAATTTAAATATAATTTATATTATAGGCATACCTATCAATATATTTTTCTTTAAAGTATGGACAAGTGATAGTACCTACTAACTACTCTCTAATTAAAATAATAATATTATTAAATTATATCCGTTTACCTGGGTAACGCCCTTTTTACACGAATAATTCCCGATAACCCTTGAGATGAACATCCTTTTTGCATTACCTTTTTAGTTGTTTAGTTTATTTTTATTTTTTGTTTGAGGCGTACCTAATGTCTGTTGTTAATTATCACTGAACTAATATTTATCTCTATCAAATTCCATTATTTCTGACAATGTTTATGCCAATTAATTTTTTTTATTCTGTGTAATACGCATTCTCTCATTAAAATGCTATGATATCGTTAACTATTACGGTGTCATCAAATGTCAAAATAGTTCAACTTAACACTTTTTTGAAGTAATTTGAAAATTTTAGTAGGCACGATATTTGGCTGTTGGATAACCTATAACGAATGCTATTACTTAATAATCTTCATTCTTAATTTCCTTTTACTTCTAGTTATTACTTATATTAATTACAATCTGGGTAGTAGTTATTTATTTTATTGTCTATAACCCAATAAGTATGTGTATGTTATTTATATCTATAAATAAAGTAGGTAATATATGTATTTGTTTAAGTATAAATTATGTAATCGTGTAATATATACCTATAGTATAAACAAGTGCCTATAGCCATCTTATTCATAGATTATTTTAAGGAAGTTTGATTTAAATATTTATATTTGAAAAATATAATTCTCTCAAAAACATATTTTACGTTTTACTATAGTCTATATTATTATATTATGTTGTTACTTGTTAAGTGTAGTATAACAGGAATGTCTGTATTTTTTTTTACAATATTGCTATTTGCTACTATATCACTTGCGACATCTACAAGCTAAAAACTATTTACTAGAATTAACTTGGTCGTCAACAACTGACAAGACTATAATATACGACAAAACCGAGAAGATGACAAACGCCCAAACTAGTATAGTTGGTACATACGAGTACAATACAGTTTATACGGAAGTTCAAAGGTTGGCATTAACTTATTGAAAGAGTATTTATTTTTTTAAAAATTTTAACTTAACTAGTAAGTAAATTCCCTAATTAACTTGTGAGCTTAATTAGTCACTAGACTAATTATTGTCAATTCACTCAGGTGATAATTAAAAACAAATTAATTAACATTTTTTCAACCCATTGAATTTAATATTTGTCTTCATATTGACTTTGAATTATTAGTGCTAAATATGTTGTGTAGTAGATAACCCAAACCGAATCGAATATGACTTAACTTAATCAACTCAAGATGTCCACATGGCACATTTGCGCTTATCAGTGTAATAATTGAACTGTCTTGAACTCTAATAGTATCATGTCTTACTAAACACTAACTTTTGAAAACTATACATAAAATCATATACTAATATCGTAAATGCATGAAAAAAAATTCAATTATTCAAAGTGTCTGACGTATAATAAATAATCACAACTCTAAAACCCGGGTATTTATAGATTTATTATAATTTGGAATATTATTTCGTAGACGATCAGAAACAATAATTATATAGATACTGTGCTACTGTGTGTGATTGGCAGTAAATAATGGTGGTGGTTATGTTATTTATTCACCGAAGAATATTATAGGCCCCTCCTACAACACCCGGATGCGTAATACGAGCTACAACTACCCAACTGACAAACTTATAAACATAATACGTAGTACACATAACATACGTCATATTATATATATATACATCATGACAGGCAGATGGGCATACTAAAATACACGTAAAATAAAATATTATTGTAATACGGTACCTAAATATATGGCTGTTCGAGGTAAACCGTATGTCCGTATATGCCTGTGAAATATATTATTTGTGCTACTATTGGGGTGTACAACTGTTGAGGAGAGTTCCGAATCTGGTGGGCTTAACAAGTTTCTCGTTATACTCGAGTACTCTAAGAATATTGTATATAGAAACGCGTGTACGCGTGCGCAGATAATATATAGATCCCTATTCCCTACATACTATAATATATAATACATATATAGTAGTATTTATCCGGATACGCACCATGCATGTACACATAAAATGTCTAGTGTTATACTTTTCGATTATCTTCGACGCATTCAAATTCTTACTTAGGTACACAAACCCCGAATGTATTATCGTGTCTAAAGCCTATTCCTATTACGTATAGTAAATGTAAATGTGCAGCATTGTTCGTGACTTCGTATAAAGGAAGGTTTATTACATATATTGCCCAAAGTTTTAAAACGCTGTGACACTGTATCACTGTCAAAGTCATGGGTATTGGAAACCAAAATAAACCTCGTTATCTGTCGGTGAGTTGGGTTTGTGTGCCGACAGAAAAAAAATAAGAAAAGAGAAAGAGGAAGTACGACCAGAAATTTACCCTCTGTTGCTTGATCAGCAAAACCCAGCATGGCGTATGTAACGTGTATGGATATACACGTAAAACTAGCTAGGTATATATATATGAGTATGTGAACCACAAAAGATACGCGTAATACTTTTTATTCGCCTTATATAACATATAGATGGGTTATAGCTGTTGGGACGATTGAAGACGATTTCTTTGACGTAAGGCAATCATTCATTCCGCTGCGAATTTTTGTATTTTAGACTTTTATTAAAATGTAAATCTAAACATATAATATTATAATACTATATTATGGTATATACCTACCTGTTTGACGATTTTATATTATCATATATTGAGTATCCACGCGCTGAAAAATATTCTTGTTCATTATTTAAATATATATACTATCAATAGACTATAATATAGACTGTAATGATTTAAATATAAATTTATAACAACATTATTTTGATTTGAAATTTAAATCAGAATAAATTAATTGTTAATCGCATTTTTTTTTTAAACCAGAAAACCTACTCCGCCATACTTTTAGTATATTTTGAGTGTATTTCGTCAAGGTATATGTTTCATATAAATTTAATGATCATAAATTATTGTAAATATGATAAACGATTCTGAGCGGAGGACGGGTTGTCAGTTTATATTTTTTTAATGATATTTCCTATTTTTGTATTAGTTATACCAAAAGTTGCACTAGTATTTGTCAAAAAAAGTTACATATTTGCCATTAAGTCAGGACCGATATACCTACTATATATTATAATTATCATCGTATTATGACGTTATTTATTTACTAAATATCTGTAATAGTGGAAAAATAGAATTTTTTATGTAAAATCAAGTTACGTAAGATAGGTATTCGTGAAATATTTCATAGTAGGTACATTGTATAAGTAACTACAGCTAATTGGTGAAATTATAGGGTAGTGATAATTACGCATTCGCTTAAAATAAGTTTAAATATTTCATATGAGTGGTTTGTGGATATCATAATTTTAAAATTAATGTGATTTTACACTTTTTTAAGGAATACTTTTGAGGAATTTAGACTTCAAATTTCAAGATCATTAAGAAAAGAACGGGGCGTATTATCGTCCTCCAAAAGTACAAATTAGCTACTAGAAACCAGGGACTGGAACCTTTATGATTTTATCGGTTTGAGTTTAGGTTTCGGTTCTCAAAAACCGAAAATTTCGGTTTCGGTTTTCGAAAATATCGAATTTCGGTTTCGGTTTCGGTTAATACCGGTTTTAACCCTTATTATTTGACTTTTTTTTATCAATAAAGTACTATATAAAAAAATGAACATAATATTAATAACCACTTTTTAGTGACAGATATTTGTAATTAAGTGTAACTATTTCAGAATTTAGGTAATATTATAAAAAAATGAATTATTATAAAATAATAAATTAAAATAAATAAAAAAATTATTATTAAAAAAACAAATAAGAATGAATTTTTAACACACTTGGGTGACCCATGTTCCAGTTTGATATAATAATTTATAACTTATATATAAAAATATAAATTTAAACAATATATACCACGCTAATGAAGACGGAAGAACAGTTTAGTAGAATTGTCGTACAGAGCATAGGTAGTATAGAGAAAAGATTTAACGATACCCGCATTAGGTTTAGGTATTTAATATTATCAATGCAGACATATTAGTAAGGTAACAATTATAATTTATAATTTATATGACAAATTACTCTGAATTCTGAATCACTTATAAACGTACAAATTGCTATTATTTTCAGAAATTCTACATCAGCTATTGAGAATTGAAATTCAATAATAATATTGATATCGATTACACGGAAATTAGAATTTGGATTTTTAGTATTTCTTTTATGACAATTCTGCTGTACTTGTACACATAATAATATACTTTCCCTTAGCATTGATAAACTTTTAGTAAGTATTTAGTAAGTAAAGTATTTAAGGGTTCCGGTCCGGTTCCGGTTCCCAATATTCAAAGGGTTCCGGTTCCAAAACCGGTTCTTTTCGGTACGGTTCCAGTCCCTGCTAGAAACTGTCCATAAAGGTAATGACAGACACAGAAAAAATATATCATTATAAAACCATTATATTACACTCGCTAAAAGGGCGCCTACATTTCCAGTACCTATGCTAAAAATGTAAATATTTGCAAAAAATATTATTTGTATTAACGATTGAAAGTTGAAAGGAAAAGCTATGTAGATATGTATATTGTATACCTAAAATCATTTTTAACTTATTCAGAAAGTGAATCTCTTAACAAACAACGAATGTGTTGACTATTTAATATTATGTACATATTATATCAAACGACTTGTTTACTATATTATTATAATTCGTTCTTTAATTGTATTGTGTAAGGCTTCGCAGGTTAACCTGCCCACATACTTGTATTACGCTAATCATTAACGGGCTTAAAAGCTTTTTCCATAAAAGGTACCTTTTTGCAAAATTATAACTTTTAAGACGAAAATTATTTAGCAATTTAATTTTTACCTTACGGTGTAACATTAATTGCTTTTTGAGTTATTTTTAATATTGCTGCAAATATAAGTATACGGAAAAGTTTATTTCACCACTTTACTTAATTTCACTCAAATGGAACAAATGTCATTTTTTGGATTTTTAAAAAAAATCAAGCTATTCAACTTTTTTTATAATACCTATTGAAATCAGACAAACATATTTTTATTCATGACGCATAAGATAATAAATTATAATTTGTTTTAGTATATTTATTTTTATATTTTTACACAGTATTTTAATACAATTGATAAAATGGAAACAAATTACAAACTATTTACTTTGATTCGAATAAAATTAACTTAAAACTTAAAAAATAACGAAATATTTAATTTAATTATAGATATAAATTCATTTTTTGTTAATAAACTTAAATTAGCTCAAAAATAACAAATAGAAAATATCTTGACCCACTTGGGGCTCAACTTGAACAAGACGTAATTATAAATCATCTAAAAACTATAATAGGTATTAGAATGTACTGGAACATAAACTAAAAACTGTTTATGCCTAATACAAGTCATTTAACCGTAACCCAAACAAATAAATTATTAGTGTCATGCAATCCATCAATTTACAAAATTTTAAAAGCACAGGCCCTTGTGGTTTATTACCATTACCTATGTTAACGTCTATGATTTCTTATTGTTTTTTAGTGATGAGTAAGATCTATTCACTATTGTTATTTAATTGTGTCATACCTTTTGACTATTTAATTAACTTACCTGTACAGTTTCTCCTGCATTAACCTTAGTGACAGATGATACAGTGATTTGTGGACGTCTCTGAATGCAGTCTATACAAATAGTACAATTAAATGCAATACAATAATTATATTACAATAACAATAATAGAGTAATAAACTTATCAACATGCTTTCAATTATAAATGATAACATTAAAAAATGAATCGCACAACAAATAAGAGGATATAGTTAATTGCAATTTCCAATACAATTGTAAGATAAATAGCAATACCTAAGTAGGTATATATTGTACAATATCTTAGATCTTAATAAAAACGACAATTCATATGACACCGACAATTCTAAAGGATATGTTGAATAATATTTAAATACTTTATTTTTTATTTTCATGTACTTTGTCATTTTGTTTTTAGTAGGTACTTATATTAATTTATTTTGTAAATAGTAATTTATAGTAAATTTCAATTGAATATAAAATATTGCGTTTATATTTTATTTAAAAAATCGTAAGTTGAAATGAAAAAATGTAATTCCATAGAGTTATTAGATTTTTGTTTAATTGTATATAAGTACGATTAGATATGGATGATAGATAGTCAATTCAAAAATTGTAACGAATAATTTTAAAATGTTATTATAGTGTTAATGACCTATTTTTAATAAATGCATTTAGCGAGAGGGCTTTTCCTCTGTTTGCTATGCTTGCTAACCCTAGATGTTTTATTTAAAATTATGTTTATATTTCAATATTCACAAAGAGTATTTACGAAGTGATGAATGCATTGATTTTATAATGATGAGTGTACTTTTTACTAACACACGATTCAAAGTTGAAAAAATGGTTTGACTTAAGCTTTGAGGGTAGTTTTTGATGAAAAAAATTGGATTTAGTTGGTACTTTTGAGAGGGTAAAATTGAAAATTTCCAGTATTTTTTTAAAATTATAACATTTAAAATTTTTGTTTTTTTTTTATAAATGCCGATAAAAAAAATTGATCATATGTTGTTCATATACCAATTGAGAAATATCGAAAATACATAATTACATTATAATTGATCACAATACTTTTTATAAAAGTTAAAAGTTAAAATGTTGACAAGTTTTCAAAATCACGAAAAATCGCGAAAATATACAAATTATTTTGTAATTAAAAGTTCCTACAATTTTTAATACTCTTCGGTATGAGTATGATTTGATTTGAATATTTAATACATGCAAGGTTCTTCGTAAGTAGTTGAGATGAGTAAAACAAAAGTTAGTGAAATTCCACAAGTATTTTTTATGAGCGTTCACATCTTACATTTAAATTTTAATAAAGTAGGATATTTTCGGATAAACAAACGATTTTCTTATTTCGCTGTAGGTAGTACAAAAAAAAATTCCGTACACTTGACATTTTCACTAAATATTTATAATTGTATTTTCTAGTCAAGATATTATAATTTTAAATTGCTTTGACTGTTTTAAGCTTTTTATAGACATTTTTTATTTTCGAATTTTTTTTTCAGTTTTCTCTTTAAATATCGTTAATACAATTTTTGCCTTGTCAAAAAGTATGAAAATTCAAAATAAGCTTTCACATAAAATGTTATTACCTATATAGCCATTCAAAAATATTAAAGATACATAACTACCACTAATTTTGTTCAAGCTTTTAAAGTATAAATAATGGTATAGTTATAATTACTTATAAATCAACAATAATTTATATTTAAAAAAATTCAAGTACAACATATTATCTAAATCTTATCAAATCATTAATTGGTCCTTATATATCATTTTCAAACGTACTTTATTATTTTGTATAGGTATTACTATCATATTATTTACTTTTGACTGACCAAAATTATATTAACATTATATCTGTAAGCAATGAAATGCAGAAGAGTAAAAACTGTTAATCTGTGTTTAGGCACTATATTATTATTATTAAATTATTATATTATTATATCATATAACATTTTTAAATTATAAATAATAAGATAATATTAGAGGTCAATCCATCATCAATAAAGGTCTTAAATTCTTAATATATATTTTTTTCATCTGCAACTGTATAAATATAAAATATAAATATACATTTTATATTTCTACGTTGATAGTATAATAATATAATATGTAATGTACAAGTTGTTCATATTTATAATATGATTATTTGAAATTCATAACAATCATAATAGTATGAAATATAATTAGTCACTGAAAATTACACTTATTTATATAACTCGATATTCATATTATTCTGCATATAATATTTTGACGCTATTCGTTTTCCCCCCATTTACAAATTTACAATTATATTTTATCTGTGTGATCAAAATTCAAAAACCAATCTCCGATATACAATTCACTAATTTTATAGTTTTGGTTTAGAAAATTTAAAATTTAATTCTAGTTTAATTATGATAAACAATAATTGGCATAAAATTATAAATTATGTTTTACTTATGAATATCATGAACGTGGATTTGGATTTATGATAAGTACCTAATTTAAACATTTTTTTCGAGTCCATTGTTTGTACACCTGGAGAAACTACGGAAGATTGTATGATTTTAATGTCATAATTCATAAGCAGTTTCCTCAGCCTTTAAAAATGTAAAGGAAAATATTCACATTTTTTCATTAGTTCCAAATAATAAAATTACTTATACGACATTAGTATTTTTTTAACCTGGTTTTTTACCTACCTATAAACAATTATTATTGATAAATAATAATATATATTCACCTTATTATTTTACAATAGTCTATAATACAGAACGAATAAAATGATCGGTATATGGTAAAGAATGTAATAAAAATTTAAAAACTTACCTTCTCTGCATCTATATGGAATTTTTAATCTTCCACAAAACAAAGGATTCCATATTCTGGGTGTATGAAGCAATATTAGTGTTTAGAACAAATGTCGATTTCGAAATAGGAATTTAATTTTTACTCTACATCCTATACCATCGAATGTAGTATATAAAGCGAGTCATTATAGAATCTAAATATCCCCGAATTCGGGCGTAGTTATTTTGAATTATTAATATGTGCAATATTACGATTAGTAGTATGAATTGTGTACAAACTGAATCATTTTGGAGGGCCATGTTTGGATTAAGAATTTAAAAAGTTTTTGGGGCCAATTAAAATGTAATGTACATATTCAATCAAAGAAAGTAAAGAGAAAAATAAAAAATAAAATGAAAATTAATGAAAATATCGTTTAATTCACCACGCTTATAATTTAATTATAAGTCCGGTGTGGATTTTACGAATTTTCCGCAATTCTATAAAATGTTTAAATTATATTTTATATTTAAGTTACCACCTTAATTATAATACTTTTAGTTTTTCATACTTATTTTATCGTACGGTGTATTATTCTAACAAATATGACTTTACTACCTAGGATATTAATAAAAACGATTTCACAGAAAAAACTCTAAGGCCTCGACGAACTGCCGGCTTTTGATAATAATTATTAGTTTTTATTTGTAAGAAAAAGATTTTTTACACTGCTAATTTAACTTTGATTTTTTTAATTTTCTTTCAAACTCCTAGGTAATGATATAAAATAATTTGTAAAATAAATGTCTTTTTTTCAAACACATACCTATTTTTAAGTTTGAGATTAAAATTGTGAATAATGGAATTATATGCCGGTTATATATAGCATTATATTAATTTAAAAAAAATATTGTCAAATCTGGTTGATTCTACAGGACAGAATAATTTATTATTCGTGTAGAGTGTATTTTTCAGGACAAAACTAAATTTTTTTTTAGGGTATAATATAATACTAACAGTTTTTTTTAGGATTTCAGTATAGGCAATTCTCTTTTAAGTACGTGCTCGCGTGTCGTCTAAATGGGTACGTAATAAATTATCATTTGTTTGCATGCATGTACAGTGTACACTAGTACATAATGTAGAAGAAATATCGTAATACTCTTGCACGTGAACACTGCACACTCGTGTGAATATTGAGCTTCACGAATATTTATTAATTATTTTGGATTAATTGTTTGTCTAAAAGTATACATTTTTTGGACAATTGTATGAAACCTAGCCAGCCAAAAAGCTATCTGAAAATATATTATCTGAATTCGTAATGAAGTTTAACAATTTAATTTAAATCGACTTCCCTACATTTTTTTAGTTTAATATTATTAAGGTTTTGCACATTTTGAAGGGTGTAAGAGTTAGATGTGTTTCAGGAAAGTTGTTTTTGAGTTAACTTCTTGGCGAATTCAAATATGTTTTCTGATGTTTTATCCAATTACTATAAAATAATTGGTATACATGTACAATATCAGTATAAGTCATACATGTATTTATTTTTATTAGAAACTCAGTTATAATACCTATTCCTATTTTGCGCCGTATATATTATAAGTATACTACCAAATACATTGTTATGCTAATGCTATCAATTATTATGGCTGTAGTACAATTTCTGAACAAATGGGTAAATTTGTTTTCATTGTTGCTAAGTTCATAGGTACACAATACTACCCGTACATAACGCTTTTCTATTAATATTTATTATTTCTTTTAAAACTATAAATATTGTGTATTTATATTATTATTATTTAAAATATATTATAAGCAGTATACTCTCATACTCGCATCACATCTCACCGCATATTGATAATATTATGTTTGTTGGAATCATTTTACGTGCGAGCAGCAATATTTTGTTTTATTAACTATTACATAATACTGATTTATTTGTATACATAGTATAATAAACTATAGTTTGTATAATTATACCTATACACATTTTGATAAGACGTATACCTATTGTATACGTGCACTTGTGCTCGTGCGCTACTATATATCGACATTGATATAATATTATAATAGAAATGATAATATTCAACCATTTACTATTTGCGATACGAGCACGTAGGCACATCCGGTGCTGGTAAATATCATCATCATCATCATCATCATCATCATCATCATTACCACCATATTAGCCGTCATCGCCTTAGTCACGGGTTCTTCATATTTGTTTTTATGTTGTTCAGTGTCAACTGTTAAGACGAGTAGCTGCGACTGCTGTCATATTTTGCTACCATAAAACAATACAGCCAATACCCACACAGATTAAGGGTGTTTAAATGAACAAACAACAATGCAACACCAAAATGTTTCAGATAATATAAGTGTAATTGAAGATAAATACAAACTGTTATTACTATGCTGATAAATATAATATTTGTGTATAATAATAATAAGGTAAAGTGATGCAAATAAAAATTAAAACAATTAAAACAGTGCACATAATAACTTGATAAATTGATTTAAATATTTAATATAATATAAGTAAGTACATAATAATAATATTATATGCGTGTTAAGCACGCGTGCAGTAAAATTTATAGTATAGTATTATTGATTTATTCAAATTATATAAATATTTGTGATAAAATAACAATGATATAATGTCTGTCAAAATATGTTAATAAAATGGTATTACAACCGTGCAGAATTAAATTTTTGATTAAAAATGTATGATATAATTTTAGAATAGGTATCATATATAATAATAATATGTAGGTAACCAGACTATTTTATTTTTGGTGGGTATAGTGAATCCACAAGTTTTTTTTTTTAAGTTAGTAATGTACAGTATATGAATTATAATAGGTACCAAATATTTATATTGAAAATATGAAATTTAGTTATGTAGTTATTTAATTATTTTTAGGGTTAGAGTTATATATTTTGGAATCTGAAATAAAATTTAAAAAAAAAAACCCACA
Organism: Acyrthosiphon pisum; assembly: GCF_005508785.2. NCBI lineage: Eukaryota > Metazoa > Arthropoda > Insecta > Hemiptera > Aphididae > Acyrthosiphon > Acyrthosiphon pisum. The sequence goes on from NC_042493.1 coordinate 16,177,511, forward strand.
CGGATTTTGTGGACCACCACCCCGAGATACTAACTGTAAATTGCAGAAAACACATAGGCATCTATACATATTATACCGCCAAGTGCCTATGGGAATTGAATTGCTATAAAGTGTGTAATGTGCGTATATACCTAATATAGAGATCTATAAACCTCCACCGCCTCCGTCTCCCGCCGCTGATGTTGTTTGCCTACCACGTCAGTGTGTTGTGACCCTCAGACGCAGCTGCCGCTGATCACCTCTGTTGCTCGCCACTACATCAGGATGTTGTTTACGATGACGACGGCGATGATGATGTATTTATGTCGTCCTAATTTTGTCCTGTCTCCTCCCGACTGTCACGGCTTCCCGCGGCGGATGACGATGTACTCCTCTCCGCCGCCGCGATGGCCGCTCGACCCTTGGCACGGTACACGAGCATGCCCGGGATCAGCACCCGGTCGACGAACCACCGACGAGGCGTCACAACGCTGGCCAACCACGCGCACCACACCTATAAAGTATAATATGCAACAAATGTCGTCACACTTTAGAGCTATTATGGGTATTAAAATGCTGAAAGTGCTCTGTCAAATATTTCCCACCTTTAATGACGCGAAGGGGTGTTTAACGAAACGTAATATCAAGTAACTAAACAATGGACGTTTACAATTCGAATACTGTAAAAAATAACTGCCCACTAATTGATTTATTATAATTTATTGTAAGTAAATAACGGGAGTTGTAATCACAATTATATATTATAATATATTTTATAGTCATCGTTAAAACGGTAGATTAATTCAAAACACATAAATCAATCGATGTTTATCTATAATCGTTATTCCAAACATACCACCGTACAAGTGATATTATAATATGTTATTGACTATAGTAATTAAATATTCGACGTAGCGTTAAATTCGATAATTTAATACCAATAGGCAATAATATTATAATAGTCTTGTGTGATTGAGTCAATAATCATAAAAACGTTAAAATCTACAGACATCAACAATATAATATTATAATACATAAATAACCGTATAGAAATGCACAATAACGTAAGAAATTATCAACGAACGTAAAAATTACGTTAAATTGAGGACAAAATATTGTATTTGTTGCTAAAAAAAAGGCAAAATAGCAATATTATTAGTAGTTGGTTATGGTATTATTATTAATTCAGAAGCAATGAATAATTACAATTATATATTAATATATAGCTCTTATAATTTAGCATTGAGGAATACAACTTAAAGTGAGAGAATAATAAATTATATACGACTACAGGAAAAATATTCAAAATTCGTCAACATCATTAGGTACTAGTTACTCCAGTTATTATAATTGGATACACAACAAATTAAATAGTAGGTCCGTTAAAAATTCAAAAATTGTATATATAGATCGACCGAGATCTCTGAGAAGGATATTACGGGCTATAAGTTTATCTGACAGCTGGATAAGTGGTCAACCGGTGCGATCACTCATTTTTTTTTTTTGTTTGCTGCATTGATCGCACATTAAAGACAATATGGTTAATGTCTTTAATTGTTCAACGACCACAAATATTTCTACATTCACAAGATGAACAAACAGGAAAACATTATAGATATAAATATTAATAACTAATAATTAATATGTAACAAATATTTTTTTTTAAAAACCTCTAGTTATATTTTTTAATAAAACATTTTAAAATGTATTATTTATTGTGTTATAATATTTTATTATCTAGTATTTTTTATGCTAAATGGTATATTTATATCTACTATACAAGGTGTTCAAACAATTTTAAAACGGGCATTAGACTAATGAGGATTGATAAACGATAATATAACGATATAATCAACGAGGTATTAAATATTTTGCCTTATAAATGTACATCAATGTTATCTGTCATTGCTATATAATATGTATAGCCGTTTAAGTATACAAATATTCAAATAGTAATTAAGGCGTTTCCAAATTTTCCGAACACTTTGTATATTATTTATATATTTTAAAAGTGAGTACGGCATAAACTGAATTACTAACACAATTTTAATTATTTATTTAGGCTATATTATGTGTGATGAATACCTGCATGTATTCCTATATTTTTCAGGTTTTCCTATACATAAGTATATAGATGGTATAGTACCAAAGTGGTTACCTCCGTGTTTATAAATATTTGTCACAATTGTTAACAAAGACATTTATAAACGAATATAACCTTTTGCAAAATAAATGAAATCGTATAAATTATTTTAAAATAAAATTGCTAAAAACAATGTTCCACGTATAAAATGCATTAACAAATAAGTAATAATAAATATTAATATCAGCCAATAATTTCAGCTGGTGAGACTTATTTCTTATAATAATAAAAATAATAGTAAAAATATTGCCAGTGTCTAAAGATTTCTAAAAAATCCATTAAAACCTCCGGCCATACACTTAAGAACGAAAATACTATAGGTCCTAGGTAGGTATACTCAATATTTAATATAATGTGGTGTTGTAGAGATGTTCTGCTGCAGCCACACTGCTAGCATTTTTTCCTAAACTATTATTACTGCCAGCTACTAATTACTAAACTGATGGACGACGGCACTATTTTGGCTCAGGAGTGAAATATTCAGAGGACCGCCTGAAAGCTCGTGACCGAACATATCGTATATCGTTAAGTGAACATTTTTTTCCATTGGACTTAATCGAATCACCTACAATTATTATAGTTTTTTTCAGTTGTTCAAACAATTTAGGGCGTTGCTCCCGTTTTTGGCCAAACGCAAACGATTTACAATAAAACAAAATATGCAACAGAAATGGAGCACCTACACCGTTGAAAAAACTAACATAATATCTACTAATTACTATCGACAATCGAAACTCTAAACCGGGTATTGGCGATCCGTCCCCCACATTGTCATGCCACACCTATAATATACTATATACTTATTTACCACCAGCCGTGTAATATTCCAGGGGGAGGGGGGGGACGCAGAGAAAGAATTATTCGTACCTATTTCTTTATTTTTTTGAAAACGCTTTCTCCTGCCTGTCAAAAATAAAACGAAATCGCCGATATTATAATATTTGTTATTATTATCCGAAATTGGGTTAATATTTCAGATTGAAAATTTATATTTTTTACTTTTCAGTTAGGTACACTTTTGCTGTGGTCCGACACTCCGGAAATTGACCAATACTACCGAGAGAAAGAACAAATTGTTTACAGTAATATGTTATATTATAAAGAACAAATAATAATGAAAATATAATTTTGATATGGCATTGTAGTTTGTGTGAATCACAACTACGATTAAAAGTCGGTAAATCGTGTTAATAACAACAATTTATAATTTCCCATCAAAATATCAAAAAGAAAATCTAAATGTGTCATTCCTAGTTATTTATAGTTTAAATCCTACCTACTATAAGTATACTAGTTATAAAGGTACTATAAGTAATAAGTAGTATAAGACTAATATGAGTATAAAACAAGGCTTGCATTTGAAAAATAAATTCCGCTTTATGTTATTTACAATTTTTTTTTTTATAAAACGTTACACAATATTTGCGTTTATCGGTATTTAGAATTTAAATAGTATTCAACTTTTGAGCTTATCGTTATTCAGAATGAAAACGTTATCCAAGTTTTGTGTTTATGGTTATTCAAAACATTCGTTATACAAGTTTTGCATTTATAGTTATTTAAAATAGTGTTAATATCTATTAAATTTAAAAATAATAACTAATAATGCGGGCAGGTAATAGTCCGTATACGGAATACAATAAAATCAATTCTTAGATTGTTTGCATGAAATAAATGTTTCTACGATACCAATAGCCTTTTAAATAAATGGATTTTAAATTATTTCGTTATGTGTTATTTTTCGTTCAATGATATTCTATAAAATACATTTTGCGTTATTTTTCGTTAATTTATATTCTATAAATTACGTTTTGCGTTATGTTTTGATTAATGATATAATATAATATATTTTGTTAATCGTTATGTTTTGTTTTGCGGAATTTAATTATTTTTGATTATCGCTTTTCGTTATAATTACGTTTATAAATTTCAATCGTTTTTTGTCAAATATAACGTTATTATAACGTTTGCAAGCCCTGGTATAAAGGTATACTGCTAAAACCTTAAACAATATATTATAGGCCTGCAGGTGATGGTTTAAAAATGGCCTGTAAACATTTAACAACAAAAAATCTGAGACTTTGCACCTTTCTACTACATCGATTGTTATTATAATCATATGTACGTACCATTAAAGTGTGAGGCCAGTACCCAGTGTAGCTGGCGGGCTCCGAATCCTGTCCGCTGGCGTATAATCGGCCTCCTTGCCTCAACGCAGACCTTACCCAAAGGCGAGCAGACGGCACCAGCCATCGCTGGACGCGATCCTCCACTTGCTTCCTCCTGGAAGCCCACCAGCACCCGTCACCGTAGTTGTCATCGTCGTCATACTCTTCGTCCTCGTCCTCGGAACCGGGTACCACGCGGACGTCCGGATTGGCAGATCGCAACATGGCCGTGGCCACGTACGCAGGTCGAGCGCACTGTACACGGACGCCGTGACCATCGTTTCCGTTTTCACGTCCTCTGGTCAAGTACGCACACTCGGCGTCCAGGTCGGAAGACAGCTTCTCCAGGAATTTCTAAACATATTATTATGGGTTTATACGCCGTGTGTGTTACTGTCAATGTCGGCCAGATCTCGCAAAGACTGCTGATAGTATTATTATTATATATGTGAATGGTACTACAGAGGTGTAGATCAGAGTACCTATAAGTTATAATATACATTTTATTTTGGAGTGCTTGACCAGTAAGTAAAAACGATATTATAATAATATTTAAAGAAGACGGCGTGCTGTTATTATCGATAACATGTCATTTCATTTCGCTTATACCTATAGGTTATAATATAACTGGTCTTGGGTGGACAAATTATTATAATTTCCTCAATCAAATATTCTCTAGTTGCTATAATAGTCCCATGTGGTAGGAACATATTTTGTTTGCCTTGAAAAGCATGATAATATGCATTCAATAATGGGAATTCTAATAACTCTCTGAGATGTTTTGGGATATTATAAATTATAAATGTTAAAATGTATGTAGTAAAACAAAATGGCTTTAATATTTTATATACCTATTACTTTTAACGGTGGCTTTAACTGCAGGGCAGTGTTAACGAAGCCAAAGGGAGACACGGCTAAATTTACAATCATACAAAATTATTTGTTTTATGAAATATTTTTGGACTAGGTAGTTATAGTGCAATATTTAAAAACAATTATTTATCGGACAAATTTTTCATCAACGTAGGGACCAGTTTGATTATAAAAACGCCATATTATTCAGTGACTAAAATTAATTATCGTCCTTCTAATTAGTCAAAAGTGTTGATGATGGCACTGGATTGCGCCTGGCAGTCATACAGGCATCATACTGTTATATACCTTTGTGGCGGCATACAAGGCCATCAGTGGCACGGCCGGCGGCATGGACGCGGAGGCACTACCCACGTTGATTACCAGGCCCCGGCCGCGGGCCAACATGCCGGGCAGCACAAGGCGGCACACGTGCACTGCCCCTGCCACGTTACATCGGACGGCCACGTCTGCGTTGCTGCAATAGTCTGCAGTGAACTGCACAGGCCCATCGCCGTCATCGGCTCTAACATTACCGTCAGCTGTCATACCGGCAAAGAACTCGGGATGTGGATAACACGCGCCTGCACAGTTCACAAGCACGCCCACGCCTCCGTCCGTCTGTAACCGGCCCTCGACCACGGTCCTCAGCCGCCGATACCACAGGGGGCAATGACGACGGGCCGGCGGCTGTACTTTGCTGTCGCAGAAACACCTGTCACCCACGTCGTCATCCTGGTCACCATACCGTTGTTCTGGTCGGTCACCATAGCCGCTATCCTCCAATTCTCCTACGTCGACGACCGTCCCGTTCCGCGCCACTGGATCTTCCGCAAAGTCCGCCACTACCGTCATCACCCGCCGCCGACCGGCTGATTCTTTTCCTGCGCGCGCGTGTCAACCAATTTATTATTATATTAGAGAGGATCGAAACCAGATTTTTAAAAATCAGTTAAGACCTAGGTTTTATTTTTAATTACACCGTAACCGCAACCGAAACCAAAAGCTTTAAAATCGTAATTAAAACCTATGAATATTTAAAAACCGTTCACAAAACTTTAACCGAATTAGAAAATCGATTAAAACTAATAACCGTCTATAAACTATTCTAGTTAAATACCTATATATTTTCATACAAAGAGAATTTCATGATTAAATATTTATCAATAACAAACCCAATGAAATTACGAAATATCTTATAAACTAGACCAATAAATGTCAAGAACCGTTCTTGAAATCGAAACTAAAACCTAAATATTTCAAAACCCGATCTTAAAAGCCAAACCGATACCAGGAAATTTAAAACCTCTTTCTTATGTAACCGAAACTGAATCTGTTAAAATTTCAAACGGTTTCGATCCCTGGAGACTGGAATTATAAATAATTTGCATATTCATACTGAGTGTTTCAAGTAAAATTGATTTTATATACCAAATTATAATTTGCATTTTTATGCTTATTTAAAAGGTTAAGGTTTATATTTTGTTATTAGATTATATAATTTGCATATTTTATACTGTCTTAATATATAAATAAACTAATATTAATTCCTTTTATATTATTTCCTTTTTACTCTAAAGACGATAATTAATATGTCAAACAACAATTTATTTGAAATTATTATGGACAAATAATGATCGAAAATAATACTTCTTTATCTTGGAAAAATATTGATATAATTTATTTATAGAGTTCCGTGTTCACCACACTGTATTGCAATTTTAGATTCTGAGTGGAACGATGAATGTATTGATTATACAAAGATGTGTGTTTTTTTATTTTTTAATTTTTTAATTTTTTAATTTTTTAATTTTTTTTGTGTCTGTGTACACGATAAGTAGTCGAAATAATGCTACGATTTTCAACTTCAGTATCTTGTACGATCAGAAAGTGAATATCGTTGGTGCATTGGGGAGGTCAAAATTTAAATTTCCCAGTAGTTTTCAAAAGCGCCGGGAAAAACAAAAGAAAAATTAAGGAAAAACAGGAATTTTTACGCAAAATTGATTTTTCACAAAATTGAATTTGGTTTTTGGTGTAACTTTATATATAAATGACCGTAGATACATGAAATTTTGACTGAATGTTTATCTTAGCATCTTCTATACACCATAACATTTTCAAAATATTTTGATGTATTTTGAGCTCTTTACGGGACATTTTTATTTTCCATTTTTTTTTTAGTTTTTTTTCTAAAAATATCAATAAAATTTTATTTGTTGGATAAAAAAGCTTGAAAATTTAATAGAACGCTCCTAGTATATTGTTTCAAAGGCAGATGAAAATATTAAAAATCGTTAGTCACAGTTTTTTTTTTAAGCATTTAAAGTTCAAAAAATG